>NC_080782.1:48052882-48352882 GCF_028018385.1 Neofelis nebulosa
AAGTGCTTTCCAGAAAAGTGGACCCATTCACTACTTCTGCTATGTGCTTGCAGAAATGAACCAAACAGCTGCACAAATATGTATATTCAAGGGTGTTCCCTGAGGTATTGCTTACAATAGTAACAAATGAAAGTATCTTAAAGAGCCCCCAGTAGGAGACTGACTGAATGTATTAAAGGCCATACCACAATGAAAGACCAAATTGCTGCCTTAAAAAGATGAGTAGGATCTCTATATATATTCATAATACACACACATATATATGTATATGTGTATATATATATGTATGTGTATATATATATATATGATGGGTATATATATTCTGGGCTGTGAATGGAGGTTTTATAAATTTTATAAATTATTTTTATAAATATATTTTTATAAATATACATATTTTATAAAAAGCTAAATGCATATTCAATTACAGAAAGAAAAAAAGAATAACGTGGAAGAGAGAGTTGTATAGCAGAATGAGAACATGGCTGCAGGTAACAAACTCATGGAGTCTGGCTCTTCTGTTTGGCTTTAAATGGTAGCCAGGGTTGAACTCACTGTCTCCCTTATCTAACCCAGAACCTTCACTCTTCCCAGATTTTCCCGTTTTCAACCTTGGCATAGCCCTGGGAGGACCTACTTCTTCTCTTGCTTTCTGTTGTCTAATCAATTGCAAAGGTTCTTTTGTGTAGTTTCACTTTTTCCTTTGACCCTTTTTTTTAAAATTAAAAAAATTTTACAGTTTAATTTTGAGAGAGAGACAGAGTGTGAGCAGGGGAGTGGCAGAGAAAGAGGAAGACACAGAATCCAAAGCAGGGTCAAGGCTCTGAGCTGTCAGCACAGAGCGTGACGTGGGGCTTGAACCCATGAACAGTGAGATCATGACCTGAGCTGAAGTCGGCTGCTTAAATGACCGAGCCACCCAGGAACCCCTGGTCTGACTCTTTTATTCTTCTGTGATACACTGGCCTGGCCTATTGGTATGACTCTCTTCTGGTCTCTATCCTTCATACATTTGTACCGACGATAAGACAGATTCTTCTAAAGCACAGACGTAACAATTTTACTCTCCTTATCAGAAACTTTAAACAAATCCCCATTACTCATGGAATAAATACAGATTCCCTTGTTTAGCCCTCAAGACTGTACAAGATGCAGTCTCACCAGCTATGTCGTTTCGCATACCTCGCGGAAGACCGAACTTGCGCTTTTCTCTTTCGTGATTTTGCTTGAAACACCTGCTTCTCATTTTTTTCCTACCCTGTAAACACTTAATGTATACTCCCTGATGTTACAGCTATTGTATTTCTGTGAATCTTCTTTTTTCATTCACTCATTAATTCTGTAAATCTTCATGGCGTGACTCCTGTGTATCTGGTACCGTGCCGGGGACTGAAGGTACGGCAGTGGATAAAACAGACCTCCACACCCCTGCCCCCTCCCCACACCCGGGCAGAGCCAAAGGAGACAAGCAGATACAAGTACCACTTGGGGAAAGCCATGGTAAGAGAACGAACACGGGGCTGAGAAAGAGAATAACAGTGATGACGGTGGGGTGCAGGAGGAGAGAGGGTGTGATTGGGAAAAAGTCGCCTTTACTTCCCACCTCACGAACAGGAGGGAAGGAGCCAGCCAGCCATGGCGCGAGTGGGAGTAGAACATTCCAGGCAGATGGAATATCAAGTAGGAGTATATTCAAAGTTCCTGAAGCAAGAAAGTGCTTGGCTGTACTGGGATCTGAAATAGGACTTGGGAGGAGGGAGGTTGAGGGAGAGAGTGGCAGAAGATGCTCGGAAGGTGGGAGTCTTCAAAGTCAGGCCTTAAAGGTCATGTAATGAACGTGGATTTCCATCCAAGTGCAATGCTGTTGTTGGGGGAGGGGGGACTTTAAGCAGGGAGGTGAGATTATAAATCCAGTTTATCCCTTCCTGCCTTCCCCTCAGTACCTGTCACAGTGTCCTGTATATAATTGTTGCTCAGTGAGTACTTGTTGCCATATTGAAGGATGCGGCTGTGATTGATTATAGAATTAGCCACACTTCAGCAGGGGATGAATTTAGTTCTCTTTATCGGTTTTTATCCAGCAAGCTAGATAAGTTCATAAAAAGGTAACTTTCCTGGTAATCTCCTATTTTCCGTTCATTAATCATATACTGAATGATGGCTCTGGTTTTGCCTTAAAAAAACTGTGAAATGATCTCTTAAGCATTCAGGATATTTGAACTTTCATTTCAATCCCGTGGAGAAGTTCTTTCATTTTTCTTTACTAAAAGACATTTAAATTTTTGACGTAAAAAAAAAGTTCTGGAAGTGCTGCTGTATTCTGAACCACACAATATATGTTTGTTGGTAGTTTAGAACATAGACGGATCCTGGCATCTTCTGGATGAAAAAACAAGGTCCAGAGGGTCAAAGTCCCTTGTCTGAAGGCATCCTTTTAACATTCGGATTTCCTGGATTCCTGCCATGCTCTGCCATGTTGCTACTCTTATTACATGGAAGTGTTTGTCTTTCTCCAGATTCATCTGTAATGCAGTATAATGTTTGTAAGCATAAGGCCTGATAAATATTCGTACTATGCTCCTTAAAAAATAGCTTGAGAAACCTATTCATTTGAGTGTTGTGAAGAAATAATTTAAGGGATTTGCTCCTCTTTACTTTGTGGTGAAGGACGTTAGTCAGGAATCTCTTTGTTCCAAGAGACAGAAACCAAATTCAGAAGCAGGAATATATTGATGTACGTTGGTAAGCCGTGGGAGATAGAGTGGGCCTCAGGTCCCACAGGGTCCCCCACACTTCAGAACCTGCCCTTTCTGGCTCTTGCTTCTGCCTCGGACAAGGCAACACCTCCTGTTTGTTTGGACCAATGAATAGGGAGGGAGAGGGGAGCTATTAACTGCCCCAGCATCAGAAGGTGCTGCTTCCAGGGGAAGGAAGGGCATTGACAGAGTAAGTTGGCTACCCCATATTATAAAGACTGGCTATTTGGGCTAGCCATCATGGTAGCAACTATCTGTGTTACACTTTGATATTTCCAAATGCTTTTGTGCCTATTATCTCGTTTTATCTTCAGGAAAACCTGGTAGGTTTCCAGGAGGGGCAACACTTTGGAGGCAAGTAAATGAGGGAAAGAGATGAAGTCAAAAGGATGTAAGAAGAGTCAGGTCATGGAGGCTGTGGCAGAGGTGGATTGAGTGGGGGTCTGTCTAAGTCCGGAAGCCAAGCTTTTAGTCACACATCGTTTTGTAGATTCTCCACTGTGGCAACTTTTTCTCAAGCATACGTTTTTTAGAAACAAATGTTTTTTGGAGTCAAGTCTTGAAGATATACAGTAGACAACGGAGATAGGTGTAAGTTATTGAGACTGGTTTTCTGACGTTGCTACATTGATGCTTTGATTTCTTTTTTTTTTTTATTTTTTTTAAATTTTTTTTTTTTCCAACGTTTTTTATTTATTTTTGGGACAGAGAGAGACAGAGCATGAACGGGGGAGGGGCAGAGAGAGAGGGAGACACAGAATCGGAAACAGGCTCCAGGCTCCGAGCCATCAGCCCAGAGCCTGACGCGGGGCTCGAACTCACGGACCGCGAGATCGTGACCTGGCTGAAGTCGGACGCTTAACCGACTGCGCCACCCAGGCGCCCCGATGCTTTGATTTCTTTAACCAACATTTGTCACGCCCATTATGTGCCAGGCACAGTGGTGAGCATTTAGGATTCAGAGAGGAATAGGTGCATAGTTACTGCCCAGGAGAGGCCTCCAGGTAGTTGGGGGAACAGATGCATAGACAAGTAATCAGAACAGTGGCATAGCTCCTAATGATACTCTGTCCCAAGATGGCACATGGAGCAAAAAGCAGGGAACTGGTCTAGGGCTTAGAGTCAAAGAAACCTAATGAAGGAGACAAGATTTGAATTGAGTCTTAAAAATATATATATAAAATTGAATGCCTTTTACTAGGTCTTGGGGTTAATAAATGGAAGAGGGACACCGCAAGCGAGGAAACAGCATGTGCAAAGGCAGGCAGTGGAAAAGGTGATCATGTGACCTATGCATGGGATATGGGTGGAGAGGTGACGGTGGTCCAGAAATAGTAGAATGAGTGTGTTCCTGTCTCCTCACTCCAGAGTCGACTTTAAAGATTACAACAGGCACGTGGATGATGGACTTCTAGAGTGCTTGGTAAAAAATTGGACTCCTTTATGATTATGTATTACCTCTCCAGTTCTCAACTTAGGTTTGGAATGCATTTTCTTATAAAGTTAACATGTAAGAATGGAGACAATGAGAAAATTTCTTCCAGCTTGAGGATGTTGGATTTTAACTTTGCTCAAAATCCTGGGTCACTTCCAAGATATTTTTGTGCTTTTGGAAGTTAGCCTTTTAGCTTTTTTTTTTTTTTTTTTTTTTTTTTTTTTAGGAAATTGTTGTGGTAGAAAGCTCTTCTCAGAATTTTCACCCAGTTGCTACCCATCTGTAAATGAACTCTCAGTTGGGAGTCATCTGGGTGCTTTGTAACATTCTTTCTCATTAAAAATAAGAGCTGAAATCAAAGAACAGGGGTCACTTTTTCCTGTCTCTGTTGTCATTTCCTGCGGCTGTTTTAAGGAATCATCAGAAACTTAGTGGGTTACCCAATACAAGTTTACTTTATTAACAGTTCTGGAGGTCAGAAGTCCAAATGCAGTTTCACTGAGCTAAAGTCAAGGTGTCAGTGGGGCTAGTTCCTTCTAGACACTCAAAGGGAAGAATTTGATTACTTGCAATTACTTGCACATCTAGTCGTCACCTGTATTTCTTGGCGTATGTTCTCTTCCTCCATTCAAGACACATCACTGTAATCACTGCTTCCATTATCGCATGGTCTTCTCTCTCTCTCTGTCTTTTAAAGTTGTATTTATTTATTTTTGAGAGAGAGAAAGTGTGAGAGAGAATGTGGGAGTGGAGAAGGGGCAGAGGGGCAGGGAAGACAGAGAATCCCAAGCAGGCTCCATGCTGTCAATGCAGAGCCCAACACTGGGCTCAATCTCCTGATGAGATCAAGCCTTGAGCTGAAATTAAGAGTCAGACACTCAAAAGACTCAGCCACCCGGTAGGCACCCCTATGGCTTTCTCTTTTGACTCCTGTGTTTATTGTATAAGCGCCCCTGTGATTCTATCAGGCCCCCCCTAGATGATCCACGATAATCTCCCCATCTCTAGATCCTTAACTTGATCACATACGCAAAATCACATATGCAAAAATATTTGCCATGTAAGGTAATATTCACAGACTCCAGAGATTAGATGAAGGACATTTTTGGAGGCTATTATTTCACCCTGCCAAGGTCCCCTGGCAGCTTATGAATCCTTTGATGGTAGCAGCAATTTGGAAACAAGTCAATGAGGAAAAAGAATAATAGGAGATGAAGTCAAAAGGATATAAGAACAAGATCACGTAGGCAGAGATGTCCATATTGAAGCCATGCACGTATTTTTTTATTTTTTTTTAGTTTGTATACAGTTTTTCTAATTTCCATCTAAATGCTTTTGGATTTACTATATAGAACAATGTCAATAGGAGATTCAGTGGTTGAAGCTTAATATCATTGTTTCTAAGAGTTTCTTATGACTTGCTTGACGATGAAGATACTACTTTGTATGAAGATACTTTAGTAACTTCAGAAAGAGAAAAATGTTTACTTTTAAAGGACTAGAGAGAGCCACTACTGGGAATTTACCCAAAGAAAATGAAAACAGTAATTCAAGAAAATGTATGTAATTCTATGTTTATTGCAGTGTTATTTACAATATCCAAAATATGGAAGCAACCCAGAGTTCCCCTGATAGATGAATAAAGACAATGTGGTATATAAGTACACAGTGGAATATTACTCAGCCATTAAAATAATGAGATCTTGCCATTTGTGACAATGTGGATGGACCCAGAGGGTATTTTTCTAAGTGAAGTGAGTCAAACAGATAAAGACAAATACTGTATCATTTCACTTGGATGTGGAATCTAAAACAAACAAATGAACAACAGCAACAAAAAACAGAAACAGACTCATAAATAAAGAGAACAAACTGGTGGTTCCCAGAGCAGGCGGGGTGGGGGTGGGGTGGATGAAATAGGTGATGGGATTAAAAGGTACAAACTACCAGTTATGAAATAAATAAGTCATGGGGATAAAAAGTACAGAATAGGGAACACAGTCCATGATATTATAACAACATTGCGTGGTAACAGATGGTAACTAATACTCATCCTGGTGAGCGTAGCATAATGTACAGAATTGTTGAATCACTATGTTGTGTATCTGAAACTAACGTAATATTGCACATCAACTATAATAATAATTCTTAAAAATTTTTAAAATGTTTGTTTATTTTTGAGACAGGGAGAGAGACAGAGCATGAGTGTGGGAGGGGCAGTGAGAGAGGGAGACACAGAATCTGAAGCAAGCCAGGCTCTGAGCTGTCAGCACAGAGCCCGATGCGGGGCTCGAACTCACAGACTTTGAGATCATGACCTGAGCTGAAGTCGGACGCTTAACCGACTGAGCCACCCAGGCGCCCCCATGATTTGTCTTCTTACTAGACTGTAAGCTTCTTTTTTTTTTTTTTAATTTTTTAATATTTTATTTATTTTTAAGACAGAGACAGAGCATGAGTGGGGATGGGGCAGAGAGAGAGGGAGACACAGAATCTGAAGCAGGCTCCAGGCTCTGAGCTGTCAGCACAGAGCCTGACGCAGGGCTTGAACTCGCAAACTGTGAGATCATGACCTGAACCGGAGTCAGATGCTTAACCAACTGAGCCACCCAGGTGCCCCTAGACTGTAAGTTTCTTGGGGACAGAATCCTTTTTTGCTTTATCAGTGTATCTGATAGAGCACATAGCATACCTAAAATATAATTAAGGTGCTTTGAATGTGTTAACTTTTTTAATGCTCACAAAACCCTGAGACAGGCTCAGAGAAGATATATAACTTGTTTCAAATTAGGCAGCTACTAAGATACAGTGCTACTATTCCAGTCCACTCTGACTTCTGCACCCATGCTTTTATCAACTCCATTATGTTCCTCTTTACTAGGGCACCAAAGTATATGCTGAATGAATAATAATTATTGCTTCATAGCTAACACAGCACTTTCACATGCATTAGATTATGAGATCCCCATTAAAAAAAGGCAACAATCACCTGCTTTTTTATTTTAGAGATGAGCAAACAGGCTCTGAGTGGTCCAGTGTTCACTCATTCAGTCTTCATTTGTTAAACAGACATTCACTGAACCTTCATGAGGCGCTAATGCTGGGCGAGGTCTTGGGAAATTGTGGTAAACAGACAAAAATCTCTACCCTCAAGGAATTTATGGTGCTCTGGGGAATCCAGCACCATTACCTGTGCCATGACTTCTCCACAAGAGAAGTAGAGTGTTTTGTAGAACAGATAATAGGGGAGTGTCGGATCTGTGGCATCGCAAAAGGCTTCTCTGAGCAGCATATATTAATCAATGCACTTTTGGTTTCCCAGTAACAGAAACTCTATTTAAAATAGCTAAAACTTTTAGGTACATATTGGCTCAGGTTGCTAAAAAAAAATCTCCGCATATAAACTAGCTTCTAAATTAGATCCGGAAATTTCTATGATGTTATTAAAACTTTGTGTTGGATTTATTCTTCATTCCTGGTTACAAAGATGGCTGCTAGGCAGTGAGATGTTTTTGTTTTTCTTACTGTTAGAGACCCAGAAGAAATAAGGACAGTTCTTTTCTGGTAGCTCCGGGAAACATAGTTCTTTAGGAGGACTCCATTTGGCTCTATTTGGACCTCATGTTCAAATATGATGATGGCCCAGGGTTCAAGGTACTCTGGTTGGCTGGACGGGGTCATGTGTCTCTTTCTACTGTGGAGAAATGAAATTTCATGCCTGATATTGGGGAAGTGACAGTTTTTTGAATGGCAGATTTATTCAGTAGATCAAATTAAAAGGTATTCCCTGCATGGTGACATAGGGGGTCACATACAGGCAGTTATGCAATAATATGAAATACAAAACAATATGAACTCACAATAACCACACTATGCAAATTTAAACAATAAAAGTCATGGGCTTATGGTAAAAATGGGGTTAGGGGCATCACAAGCAAAGGGTAGAAACATAACAAAAACGGCAGCACAGCCATGTCCACAAATACTTCAGTAAATATGGCACTTTATCTTGAAAAAGATCTGGAATTTGCTTTTGAAGATGGACAACGAATGGGTTCCTCCTGATGAGTTATTGTGAAGTGGTTTAAGGAGGGTAATACACATTTGCTATCTTTTACAGCCTTACATCCTGGAGCATATTTTTCTGCTGTTGAGACTAGGGCCTTAGAAGCATATGTTTATAACTGATAACTTGTTTCATCAGATCAAAAATTTGATCCGATGGATAGCTTTATTCTGTAATTAATTTTGGTAGCACTGCTACAAATTTTTACAGCGTTTTTGTCTTCACTTGTGGCTTCACCCAACAGCTGACAGTTTTGGAAATTTGTAGAGATGTTTGAGGCCACCACACCTGCCACTACTAGTGCTAAAATGAGCCATTTGTGCTGGATTTGGCAATTTCTGTTTTAGCTTAAGGTCTTCTTAGATAGATGGTGCTTTCTCTTTGATCATGAAAAGGGTTGTTTCTGATTTTTTTTTTCTGTTTGTTATTTGCTGTATTTGCTCAATATTCTCTTCATCTACTTCTGTGTCCTTATGAATTCACAACAGTTGAATTGTTCTATCTGTAGAGTTTTCCGCCCCCTCACAATGATTCTGATGGTCTGCAATCCTGATTTCTTCATGCCCATTACTCAGGAGAGCAACATGTTCTCTTGCTTTCAAAATTATTATTTCGAGTTTTAAAAAAATTTTTAATGTTTATTTCTTTTTGAGGGAGGGAGGGGGAGAGAGAGAAAGAGAGAGTAGGGAAGGGGCAGAGAGAGAGGCAGGCACAGAATCCAAAGCAGGCTCCAGGCTCTGAATTGTCAGCACAGAGCCTGATGTGGGGCTCGAACCTATGAACTGTAAGATCGTGACCTGAGCTAAAGTTGGACATTTAATGGGCTGAGCCACCCAGATGCCTCAAAATTCTTATTTCAAGTTTTTTCTCAAGATTTAAGACTTACCTTCTGCATGTACTTTGTGGCATTTTTGAATCTGGATACTTTGACATAAATAGGACATTGAAAGAGTGTTTTTTTCATACAGGCAAGTTCACAGTTACCAAAGAACAGTGAAACACAGCATTGTGGGATAATCCACACAGTGAACTAGCTGCTGTTAGATATTTGAGATGCGTGCCTTTTGTGTCTTCTTGTATGGCTGCGTTCACCTGGATGGAGTTTCTGTGTTTACCTAGTGTAGTGTTTCTGGTGGACAAAATTGTGCCTATGCAAATGCAAAACTTGTGTTACATGCAAATTGTTTTCTAATGTATCAATTACATTACAACACATCTGCAGAAGCAGAATAAGCATTATAGAAGAACTTACTATAATTAGAAGAGAAGAGAATATAACCGAGACCTTCAAGCTTTGCCACTTTTTGCTCTACGCAGCAGTGTTATTAGATCTAGCAGTTGTGTGAACACTCTTGAGTTTTCAAATATAATGAAGTTAACACAGAAATACCAGAGCCTAAGTGTCTAATCTTGTTACCTTAGATGTTAGGTCTTTACATTTATTTTTAGGCTGTTGCAGCCATTGTTTAAAATGAATTTGGAACAATTTTGCTTTTGCCTTTGCCTGTAGAGCCATTTCATGGCATATTAAGAAATCATTTTCACTGTTTTATTACCAAGTCTCTATCAAGTATCCCTACTTGATCATTATTTTTTTTCTCTGTCTGATTGTGAAACACATTGCCAAAATAGAGTTTATGAGAATACTCTATAAAGCCTAAAGAACTGCGCTCATAGAAGTTGTTATTTTATGGCTTGGCAATACTTACCAAAACATGAACTACATCTTTCGAATATAAGCTTTGCCACCATTGAGGATTTCCAAAATAAAGTGCCAGAGACTTTGAAGGTAGTTCCAAAAGAGGAGCTCTTAAAATGAATTGAGCTGTGCTGGGAAAAGTTGTATGGCAAGCTTAGTTTGAATAAGCTTTCTTGATCTCTACTGTAATGTATGTGTACTTTCACCGTTTTATAATCTCTGCGTAGATTTCTGAGATTTTTAAAACCCAGCGAAACCAAAGTGACAGAACGTGAGGAGTGGGTTCATATTTTAATCCTTTGTCCAATCTGGTATCTCGTACACGTGAGTACACAACTGACGATCGCCTGTGGGCTAGTTTGTCGATGCCTTTCTAGTAGTGTCCTATGCCTAGAAGTTACTCAATGAGGATTTGATGCTCTGAATTTTTTGTTTTATTCTTATTGTTGACTATGGTATTTCATAAGTAGGAAGGATTAATTTAAGTGAAACGATCAGCGGCATAGAAGAAACTTTTTATCATTATTATTTTTTTGTTTCCTCCTTTTGAATCTTGGTTGCAGAAATGTGAGCTTATAACACGCCTCAACACATAGTGAATTTCTGTTATTGGGCCCAACAACTCCTGTCACTTGTGTTAGTATGTTATTTCCTTTCAGCTCCAAACCCCAGGCTTATTCTCTTCCTCCTGAAGATTCTATGTATCTCTACATTTACAGGTATTCTTATGAAATGCATAGTACTGCTTTGGAGGCTGTAGGCTTTTAATTTATATAAAAATCATGTGCTATTATTTATCTTTCTTTGTGTTTTGTGTTTTGTGTTTCTTTTTTTCAACTCAGCAACGTTTTTGATGTCTGTCCAAGTTATTGTTAGAAACCGAGTGTGTTGTTTCTGAATTATATTCTATACAAAGTTTTCCACAGCTTCAGTTATCCACTTGCTTACTGATAGACCTCTAGCTTGTCTCCAGATCACTGTTGCCACAGAAGTGCTGCCTTTGTTGCGTATCCTTGTATATGTCCCCTTATAAGCCTCTTAGGAATCAATGTGAGATATTCTATGGGCCAGATATTTAAATATGAGACTTCTGACCCATAGTGAATATTCATGCTTAATTTATCTAGAAATGACCAGATTGACTTTGGATATAGCTGTTCCAATTTACACTCTCCAAATCAGTCCTTGTCCTCTCACATCCTTGCCAATGCTTGGTATGATCTGATTTTCCATATTTGCCTCTATAGTGGGTATGAAGGGATATCATATTCATGATTTTTAATTTTTTTTAAGTTTTGCATTTATTAGAGAGAGAGAGAGAGAGAGAATGAGCGGGGGAGGGGCAGAGAGAGACGGGGACAGAGGATCCAAAGCAGGCTCCATGCTGACAGCAGAGAGCCTGTTGTAGCGCTCAAACTCATGAACCATGAAATCATGGCTGAAGCCAAATGCTAAACTGACTGAGCCACACAGGTGTCCCTATATTAATTATTTAGTATGCACTTTTCTGACTAAGGGTAAACCTGAGTACTTTCTCATAGGTAGCAGACACTCATGTTTTCCCTTTTGTGAATTTTGTATTCATGTGTTTTGGGGAAGTTTTTAAGCATTTTTAAAGGGCATACATTAATTCACTGGAAAAAAAAATGCTACTCTTAGATTTGCAGGGATTCAGACACTGAAATAAAATATAGATAATCTCTTAGTAGATTTGGGTCATTATATTCACTTTTTTTCTAGATGCACAGCAACAGTATAGATAAATTCTGGATTCCTGGTTTCTCTGTCTGATTACGGCATGAAGGGTTATCTGATTGTGCGACACTAAACAACTTGATAGTGTCACTTTCTGAAAAGACACTTGGGAAGCATTGTGGCATTCAGAGTCATATTGTGTGGTCTACACAACTGAGTACATTTTATGCATCTTGGCAGGAGTTGATTTCAAATGGTTAGAAAATGCTCTCTTTGTGGAGCCAATTAAAATAGTGACATGGATAGTGCATTATTTTTCTTCCTCTGGAGTGGAACTTCTGTCAGAGTTCCTGTATCTTAATTGGCTCTATTTGAAAGGAAAATTTGAAATCCCCCACTGCACTATAAATGTACTTATTTTTCCCATGAATTTCCATCTGGTGCCTTTACAATGATTGTTGACAATTACTTGTCTTGCTACTCCTTTGGGGAATGAGGTACAGCATCATTTGAATGCAGGAGAGCACTCCCGCCTCAGACGAGGTTGCGTTCCATAATGGTGGGAGGTGACATGTGGTTCCACTAGGGGCAAAGGTGAAAACGTGATTTCTAGAAATGCACATTTCAGTATGAATTCACAGTAAATGGTTAACATTGATGTATAGCAGTGATTCTCAAACTCGTTGTGTTCACAAGGAACTATGAAATATTTTTTGCCCCCGCGTTTGAAGAGAATAAAAGACCCCAAAGGACTTGGATCAAGATAACAGTATGTGAAATCATCAGACTTATCAAAGTGTTTCACAGACTTTCTCAGGCACCTAGAGTTAGCACAGTACTGACTTGGCCATTCTTCTGACCAGCGCTATAGTTTGAGTATTAAGGTTCACATACTTCTGGCTTGTCTATTTATTTACTTATTTATTTTTGAGAGAGAGAGAGAGAGAGAGAGAGAGAGAGAGAGAGAGAGAGAGAGAACGGGAGGGGCAGAGAGAGAGGAGAACAGAGGATCTGAAGTGGGCTCCATGCTGACAGCAGGGAGCCTGAGGTGGGGCTTGAGCTCACGAACTGTGAGGTCATGACCTGAGCCAAAGTCCCATGCTTAACTGACTGAGCCACCCAGGCAACCCTGTCTGTATATTTAAAATAAAATCATGGAATGACTTCAGCTTTTATTGTGTATTCAGCTTCCTTGAGAGGTAAAGTCTAACTTTCAATTTGATTAAATGATGAACTGTTAGTTGTAGAAATGGCCCTATTCATCATCTAGCTTGATCGTGTTCGAGATGAGGAATCTGAGACTCAGAGAAATCCTATTCTTAAGTTTTAGGAACCTCTCAAAAGAGAAATCTCTCCTCTCTCTGTTGTTTGTTTTTTTTTTTTTTTTTTTTTTTTTTGGAGACTTTCCTGATAAATAGGTCATGGAGTCATACGGGTCTTTTTATCTCAGGTTCTTTGGTAATTTTCATCCATCATAGAGCCCAACAAACTCTCCAATGAAAGAACATGGCAATAAATGGCTCTTTCGAGTGATTGTTAGTTTGTTGATGTCCAGATAGGTTATAAACTGACTGATAAACTAATAGATATTTTCGATGAATTATCCTAAATGTTTGTATTCCTTAGATTACTTGATCATTAGACTCAGTCCAGCACATCTGCCTAGAGAAAGATGAAAAGAGTATTAGTAGTTAGTGGCTTGTACCCACATACCATGAAGCCCAGAGATTCCTTGCTGGTTACTTGAAATGGAGGTCTTATGGGAAGGAAGGCCTAAGTGGATGGAGAGGGGGTGTCTTAGAGATGAACTCCAGATGTTTCACATTCGTTTCAGTCAGAGCCATAGCATTTTATCTTTTTTTTTTTTTCTTAATGTGCATTTGGGTTTCGTTTTTTACAAAGGGTTTGCCTGCCACAGAATGTTTGAAAAAATCACTGCTAAAGCTCATTTAGGGAGACGGTAAGTTAAACAAGCAGAGACTAGTTCGTTATTAGTAGTAATTTTAGCAACTGACTGGGGTGAGTATGGATCTCTTGCATGGCAAGAGCTCTTGTGCACAAGAGGGTCTTGTTCCTGAATGTTCTAAGGGATAAAATAAAGCCTAACGTCTCATTTTTTTTTTATTTTTTGGAAAAACAGTACACAGGGAAATAGATTCCAGCTCCATATATGTAATAATTGTCTAAAATCACAGGATTCATCCCAGAGTTAGAAGGAGTAGACAGTAAAGGAGAGACGGAGGGAGGGCGGCAAGAAGGGGGTTGGAAAGGGAGAGAACTTGATGTCTCCGAGCCTCAGGTCTGTCATCTGAAAATTTAAAGATGGGCATCTGCTCTTGTGAGATGTTCTGAAGATGAAATGATACAGTGTATGTGAATCATGTCTGGAAGTGCTGGTATGAGTGGAAGGGAACTTCCATCAGTGCGAATGCTCTTGGTGGGAAATTAAAAACACCACTTCCTATCCTGTGAAAGCTTGAAGAGGCGGGCAAGGACAAATGAAAGAAATGCCAACATTTTAAACATTTTAAAGTGATATGGAGCTAAACTATAAAAAAAGTTGAAGGGCAGTTTATATGAATTCATAAATGAATATTGAGCTCTTAAGTGATACTACAGTCATATTCCTGATTCCAGTGACCTTTGGTGTTGCTGTTTAGGACAGGAAATCTAGCTGCTTGGTGACTGGTTTGGCCAATTACAGAATTGCTATATTTTTAAAAGTTAAGAAATGCAATCAAAGAAATGCAAATCAAAACCACAATGAGAGGGGCTCCTGGGTGGCTCAGTTGGTTAAGCATTCAACTGTTGATTTTGGCTCAAGTCATGATCTTGTGGTTCATGAGATTAACCCCTGAGCTGACAGGGCGCTGAGGCTCTGAGATGACAGCATGGAGCCTGCTTGGGATCCTCTCTGTCCCTTCCTCTCTGTTCCCTCCCCTGCTTTCTCTCTTTCTCTCTCTCAAAAGAAATACATAAATTAAAAAAAAAAACCCAACACAATGAGATTCCACCTCAAAACTATCAGAATGGCTAAAATTGATGGCTCAGGAAACAACAGATATTGGCACGGACACAGAGAAAGCGGATCCCTTTTGCACCGTTGGTGGGAATGCACACTCATACAGCCACTCTGGCCAACAGTATGGAGGTTCCTCAAAAAATTAAAAATAGGACTTCCCTCCAGCCCAGCATTTGTACTATTAGGTATTTATCAAAAGCATACGAAAATGAAGGGGGCACATGCACTCTAACAATGTTTATAGCAGCACTAGCCGAAGTATGGAAGGAGTCCAAATGTCTATTGACTGACAAGTGGGTAAAGAAGATGTGATGTACACGCATGCATGCACGCACGCACTGGAATATTACTCAGCTCTAACAAAAAATGAAATCTTGCGATTTGCAACAACGCGGATGGAACTAGAGGGTATTATGCTAAGCGAAATAAGTCAGAGAATGACAAATACCATATGATTTCATTCATATGTGGAACTTAAAAAACAAAACAGATAAACATAGGGGAAAGGAAGGCAAAATAAGATGAAAACAGAGAGGGACGCAAACCCTAGGAGAGTCTTAAATACAAAGAACAAACAGGGTTGCTGGAGGGGAGGTAGGTGGGGAGATGGGCTAAATGGGTGATGGGCATTAAGGAGGGCACTTTTCAGCATGAGCATTGGGTGTTATATGTAAGTGATGAATTCTAAATTCTCCTGAAACCAATAAAAATTTAAAAACTAAGTGAGAAAAAGGATCTGGAAGGGATTTTTTTTTCATGGACTCTAAAAGCATAGTCACTGAAAGCATTCTGTATTTGTCACAGTGGAAACTAGTAGCACATGATAAAACCAAGCAACCTAGAATAGGACTGATTAATTGCCCCAGATTAATAACAACACTTGTTCAGTCTAGAATTAATTCATGCTGAAAATAACATTGCAACAATATCAAGCATCTCCCTCTCCAGACCTCAAATACCAGGAAAGCTAGGCTAAAACATTCTATCCCCTGTGTGGAAATGAAGAGTATGAATTATTTTGAATACAATGTATGATAGCAACAAAGCTACAGGAATAATCTGCAGCTATATCTATGACAAACTGAAGAAACAAGAAAAGTAGAACACAAAAGAGATAAAATCGAGTTAGCAACTTTGTTTGGTCTTGCTTTCTCATGATGTCCCTTCTCTGGCCCAGGCTATCATGAGTATGATAGTGGTGAGTTAACCAGCCTGGGTTCCTCTTCTAGAAAGGCTCCCAATCCAGTGGGGAGAAATATACAGATGAGGCAAGTGTGCTCTTATAAGGACTAGGTGCCAGGCTTGCTGGAGCGGAGTGCTCTGTGTGCCTTTGACATGCCCCCCACTTTCCAGATTTGGGGAGTTGTAGTAGGTTTTCTGGAAGGAGTCCTAGCTAAGCTGTAAACTCAAAAAGGGAATAGAAGTTAGCCTGGAGCAAGTAGATAGAAGTGGACAGGGAGAGATTTCCAGGCAGGTCTGAAGACCTGTGAGGAAAAAGCAGAACTAATAGCTATTGAGTAATGTTGGAGCGAGGAGAGTTTCAGGGTCAGGGCAAGAGGTGATGCTAGGAAGGTAAATGTGGCAGGCAGACAGTATCCAGCAATGTTATAAGGATTTGGATTGAGTGGGTAGTTAGGTGTTTGAAGCAGAGGAGAGTCATGATTCAACTGGATTAGAAGGACCACCGGCTATAGCTGGGAGAGACCAGTTAGAAGGTGGTTGTAGTTGGGGTGCCTGGGTGGCTCCGTCGGTTCCAACTTGGCTCAGGTCATGATCTTGCTGTTTGCGAGTTTGAGCCCCATGTTGGGCTCTGTGCTGACAGCTCAGACCCTGGAGCCTGTTTTGGATTCTGTGTCTCCCTCTCTCTCTCTCTCTGCCCCTCCCCTGCTCTCTTTGTCTAAAATAAATAAACACTAAAAAAAAAAAAAAAAAAAGTAGAAGAAGAAGAAGAAGGTGGTTGTGGTAATCTGGGCTAGGAACATGATGTGACGGTATTTTTGTGGGGCAATGTTGATCCTGGCTATAAAATAAGATGTTAGAGCCCATTTTTTATTTATGTTTTTTATCCTTTTTCCTGATCCCTTATCTCTAGCATCTACAAAAAAGTCGTATGTTAAAAGTGGTTTGAAAATTATAAAGATATACACAAATATCAGCTATTAACAAGAAAGCAGGATGAAATGGGCCAGGTTATACATAGTGCTTTTAAGTCAGGTATTCCTAATTCTTTCACTGTTGTGAGATTTTTCACATGAATTTATTTTCTTTTTGTTTATTCACATAGGATTCTATTTTTCTCAATTGTCAGGATATTCAAATTGCTGGTGGGAATATAAAATGGGTCTGTCCAGTTTGTAGACCAATCTGTTATGACATAATGAATTTGAAGTTGTATATGGCTCCTATATCCACTTCTGGCTATATGCTTCAGAGAAATTCTCACACAGGTTGCATATAAGGGATGTGTGTATTACTGGGGTATTCATCATAATACTGTTCTAATGAATGATTGATGAATGAAAACGCCTAACAGGCCATTATAGAGAAACTGATAAATTGTGATTTATTTGTATAATGAAATGCCTAAGAAATCTTGAAGTGAAATATATATTTATGTATATAAATCATATATAATTTATTAATATAAATCATATATATGTATATGATTTATTTGTGTACAGGGACAAATTAAAAACATTAATTCAGGCCAACAAAGGGAAGTTGTAAAAGGATATACTATGATACCATGAATGTAGATTTTAAAACTCATAAACCATTATACCTTATTACTTCTGCATGTGTACATATGTGGTAAAATACACACAAAGGCATAAGAAAACTCAGACCGACTTCACCAGTCTCTTTAAAAACATCCTGATAGTCTTTAGATATTTATCTATAAATAGCAAGATAAGTTCCACCGTAAGATCAATAGAGCTGTAAATTAAGCCTTTCTCAGTATAAATAACCTGAGTATTCCAGATATTACTATGATTGCTGCTAGTTTCCATTTATTTAGTGCTTCCCATATACTTTTCCATTTATGTGCTGGACTGGCCCTTTGGGAGTTAGCTGATGTTACCTTGGGGGATGTGAAAGCAATATTTGTCATTGATGACAACATCTGTTTGGAGTATGTGATCATATTTTCTCTCTTTCTCTATACGTGTACTACTTAGGAAATGTTCAATTAAAGAAAAAGGAGGACGGATAGTGCTGCTCTTCTGAAGAAAACACTTTGTTCCATTTGCAATAATGTCTCTTTTTAGTCTGGACTCATTCTGTCGCAAATTTCAGAAACTGGAGTCCCCCTAGCTTAAGACAAAATGAGGATTATGGGCTTGACTCCCAAAAGCCTGGGTGATGCTTCGTTAGGCACGGCTAGACCTAGACACTTTCACCTTTTTTGTGAGCTCTGTTCCTCTGTTTGGCAGTGCTCCCAGGCAGACAGCCCCAGACTCGCTCACTCCCGGCATAGCCACCTAAGCAGCCAGAGAACATCTCTCCTGCAGGAGAGTCTTGAGGAGGCTTTGGATCGGTTTGCCTCGGCTCACAAACCCCTTTCTGAAACAGTCACTGTGGTGCAGAAATTAGTTGGTGTATTTGGTTCCGGCAAAGGAAGTGTGAGACACCAGGTAGAAGGAATAAGGAAGGAGTATTTCATTAAAGGGACTGCGGGGTGATGTTGCCAGGGGCCAGGTCCAGGGGGCATGCTAAAACTGGAGATGCCATAGAACACCTTCGATTCTCTTCTTTCATATTTCTCTCTCACACACCTAAAAGAAAATGCATAAGAAATAGGCTATGCAGGCTTTAAGCACTCTTGAATTTTGCTGAAGCATAATTGACTCCTAAGAATGAATGGCCTTTCCTCAGGTGAAACTCTCCTTTCCCACCCTAATATTCCTCATCAGTAGCATCTGGCTGAGTGAAAATGAGGGAAGCTCCTCTAAGAGATGTACCAGAAATTGCCTTGTTCAGCGATAGGCTCAAAGATGAAACCCGTGCTTTCCCACTTTGAGAACATTAGTGATTGGAGCTAGTTCATTAGCTGCCTTAATTTGTCCCGATCCTGATGGAAGACGGGAGGACCCACCTTCATCAGAATGCTGCCAGAGTGTGATCTGAGTGAGCGCGAGTGAGCTTTTGCTATTAAAGGCCCAGTAATGACTTGTGTCGGTTTATGCAGATTTGCACTGCTGGGTTACTCTGTGCCCGGCACTTGGCAATGCCCAGATAACATTTAAATCAGGCACTAAGTGTAATTAAGTACTACCCTCAGCACAGCTCTCCTTTTAAGACATTTTTATTCACCATGATTTAGAACATGACAATTGGGTGAGATTAAAGCAGCAAATTGTGCCTATAAAACAAACCCCTGAAAATGGCAAGGGACTATAAAATTTTATAAAGGGAATACTGCACATGCCTCCAATCCGATAAAACTTTTGTGAGCTGCGAGATTAACTGTGAAATAAAAGTAAGCCCATACAGTATGTGCCACATCCAGACTGTAAATCGCATATTATTGTTTAGTATAACTTTTATATTCCCTCCCCAAATGACGCCTTAGCATCTCGAGAATACCCCAGACAGCAAGCAGTTAATTAACCTTCAAGGGAATCAACTCAAGAGACAGGGGGCCATTCTGTGAGTGTAAGGAATCTGGGTGACAGTGTTGTAATGTGATGGTATTTGATCTTTGGGGGATTTCTGTGGTTCTTGCAGTTGCTACTTTGGTTTCCTTATTTACTTGGTTCATGTTTATATCCTGTCTTGTTGTAAAGGGTGGAACTGATTTCCGAGGCTCTTGAAGGCTATCTGCTTTTTGCTTAGAGTTCCAGGGTTTTATGGCTTCATGGCTCGTGAGCGCTCATCTACCCAAGCACCTCTTTTTAAAAATGAAGAGGCTGAGGTTGCAAGCATCAAATGGCTTTTAGGTTCACATAGTAAGGTAGGGGGACACTGGATTCTCCTTCTGGGATAATCATGCCCCGTTCTTTTTGCGTGAGACTTTGAAGGTTTTCTTTCGTTAAATGGAAATAATGTATAGGCATTTTTTCCTGATTGTAATAACAGAAGACTCTTTTTTTTTTATAACATTGAGAAAGTCCAGAAAATATTTTGAATTAAAAAAAAATTCACCTGTAATCTAACCAACCAAAGATAACTGCTTGTATATTGTTCATCACATTATATTGTGTATTCTATTCTTCTAGCTTTTTATCTACGTACATGAAGGCAGAAATATAGGTAAAACTGTTTACTCAGAAAAGTAAGGAATATTCTGTTTTATTCACTTAATACATCTCTTGGGAAGATATTTCAAAAGCATGATTTTTGGTAATTTTATGTTACCTCAAAGTTATATGGCTAAATAACACTTTGTTTAGTTACTGCACTGTTGTTTTATTGCTGGTCCCTTTTTCCCCTGGGTCCAGGTACTAGAGACTTTTGAAAATAAAAAATGACTTGGAGACACATGAAAAATGACAGATTATTGATGGAGCATAAATCTTTTTAATGGTTCATATCCACAGTAGTTTTATGTGAACCATTGAATCAAGTTTTATGTGATAATATCCAAGATATTCATACCAGATAAGATTGGATAATATTATTTCTACATCAGGATAGATTTATAAGTTAGGTAGATTTTTTTTTTTTATAATTTGAATTTGCTCTCCTGCCAAGTGTATGCTAGCTTATAGGTATCAATCTGTAGAACTTTAAAATACTGTGTCTGTCACTTGGCCTTCTATAGCATCTAGCCATTCATTGATTCATTCATCCATTTTTTGCTTTCACATCCTTGCCTTTTAAGCATATGCCAAACTCTAGCGTGCCATGGACAATAAGAAGATGAATATGGCATTGTTTTTGTCTTTAGGGAGTTTATACTTTAGTTGAAGAGGCAGGTACGTGAATAATTTACCATTACTAGGCCGGACATTCGGTGGAATGATGGCAAGGCATGGCTTCACAGCCCGAAGATGAGGGAGGGTTTTGGTGGACATTGGACAGTCCAGCCAAGAGAATAGCAAAGACACATAAGAGGCAAGCTTCCTGGAGTGCTCAAGAAATGCTGGTGTATTTGGGGAAGGGGGAATGTGGAAGGGGAGAAACGAGGTGTCAGGCCATAAAGATATGCTGCTTTTATTTTCCTTATTTAGACACATTTAAATACAAGGAGATAAATATCATTTTACCTGATTCTCTTCGTGTCCGTAATTCAGGTGGGCTGGGCATTGAGGGATTATCAAGACTGTAAAATGAGCTGGAGACCAGGGAGTTGTAAGTTCTAGTCTCTTCATGTTACTCAATATTATATAGTGATGTTTCTTGAACTTAACCTTCTTTTTTTTAAACATAGGCTGTTTCTCGAGTGTGAAATGGAAATTGCAGAATATAGCGTAAAGCATGTCCATAATATTTAGATATTGTCACCAAAGAGAGTGTCAGTAACTGTTGGAGTTTGCACTGAACTTATGTCACAAATGTAGGCTTTCCTCTCTCACAATCAGAATGCATACAATTTAGAGTAATACTTCAGTTAGTTGGATTAATGGAGACTCTTTGAAATTATTATTGAAAGAGAAATGCAGCTTTATTACTTCCATATACATAATTTGAATTAAGCTAATAAAGAATTGCTTAATAGATGCCCTGATGAACCTGCTTTAATGAATACATGAAAATAATTTGTAATTAGAATAATAATTTTATGCAAATGAAAGCTGGCGAGGTTTTCAAGTGCCTGAAGATAGTTTGTTTTTTGAAATAGGATAAAAATACCTCTTAGAGTTACACAAATACTGATTCTTAAACATTTGCATAGTGCTTTCTCATTTTCAAGTATAATACTTTAAAAAACACCTTCTCGGGGCGCCTGGGTGGCTCAGTCGGTTAAGCGGCTGACTTCAGCTCAGGTCACGATCTCGTGGTCTGTGAGTTCGAGCCCCGCGTCGGGCTCTGGGCTGATGGCTCAGAGCCTGGAGCCTGCTTCCGATTCTGTGTCTCCCTCTCTCTCTGCCCCTCCCCTGTTCATGCTCTGTCTCTCTCTGTCTCAAAAATAAATAAACGTTTAAAAAAATAAAAAAATAAAAAAAAAATAAAAAACACCTTCTCGTTTGGTCCTCACAACAACTATGATCCCCATAAAATATGTTAGGAATTTTTAAGCCTCATTTTATAGATAAGAAGTCGTGGAGCTACAGAAGTTAAATGATTTGCTGGAGGTAACAAAATTAGTAATTGATAGAACCAGGCCTAGAGCCTAGGGCCTTTGATAATTAGTCTATGGTTTGTATCTCAGTTTATGCTATTAATTTTCTTAGTATTTCCTCATTTTCCTGCTGTAGTATAGATGACCATCAGTACCATATGTTTTGGACTTTGCATAAATTCAGAAATCCATAAGCATCAAGGAACCTCGCTCATATTTCTAGAAGCAAAACGTGTGGTATGATGTTCCTTATGACTGCCTCAGTAATTTGAAACAAACCCATAAAATCCAAACTCTAGAAACAATGTTTTACTCCTATGTTTTTAAGTTGAAATTCTCCAGTTTTAGAGGCTATCACCATTGATCTTCAGTTACTAGCAAGATGGGAACTCTTTAATTATATAATAAAGACTGGGTCTTTTGAAAAGTTGGAAGGTCATCCCAGATATCACATTTGTTAAGAATATATCCCAGAAAGAAAGAGATAACTTTATATTCTTACTTTTCATTGGCTGCTTTCATGAATGAATATGGAAAAGTTAACCTTTGAAGTTGCAAAAATTTCCAGGCTTTCATTTAGATACTAGTATGGGGACTGATGAGATCCATTATGGCAAGATTAAGTAATAAGATATAAGAATAGGCACTTCAAATGGAATGGTTTTTAAAGAATTTCATACATATAAGGACAGTTATATCAAAGTGATTTTACATGTTTTAGGAAAAATATTGCTGTCATCTTCTAAGTATATAGATCCCAAAGAAAAAGCAAATCCATACCCCCAAAAACATGAACAACATGGAACATCACTGTGTCATTTCCTTGTTATATTATAGAATTGCTGTAAGGCACCTCTTCCTTCAGGGCTATGCATCAAGATTTGCTGCTGGAAATAAGAGGTATATTGCTTGTTCTTCTTTGTCTTTTATATAAAATCTGGTGACATGCATACTCATTGTGGCGTTATGCTTAGGCTGCAATACAGTGATTTTGCAGTATTCTAAGTAGCATTTTAAATTCCTTTGCACTGTACAAAGCTCTTCTCAGCTACTTAATATAATACTTCCCCATCTGTCTGTCTTCCATGACAACTTTTGAAGGGACTGGTGGAATTTATTTTACAATGAACAAAAATATGATTAGGGTTCTGGATAGGGTGGAGTGACTTGGGGGGTAGAATATTACTGTTGTTTGTAACAACTGGAAAATATGGATAACCGTGTAAAAAGTTAAGCTTAAATGCATCAGAGAATTTTTGATCTAATGAGAACTAGAATGGCTAAAATTTCAGAGATGGTAACAACCATGGAAATATGAGCTGATGATTGATAGATACCTTTTCTCTGGGGAAATGCCCTACTTTTGGCCATGGGTAGGAAGTAAAGAATAAAAACTCAAAAAAAAAAAAATCAAAACAACAACAAAACCAGGCTTAAGGAAGTAGAGAATAGGGCCTCTGCCCAGGTAGAGGCTGCTGTTACTATAAAAAGAAAGGTACAGAATTTTGGTCATCTCAAAGGAGTGGAGTAAAAAATTAAAAACAAAAAAGTGATTCAAAACACAGCCTACTTTTTCCTTATTACCTTTGCTAAATTCTGAAAATGAATGAAGGGCTGGGGCGGGGGGAGGGAAACAAAACAAAAACAAAGTCAAGAGCTTCTGGGAAGCAGCATTGAAGCAACAAAGATTAGTGTTCAAGAACTATTGGGATAATGATCCTGGTGATCATATTAGCTACTCAGTTGGAAGCGTACAAGACTGCACCCTAGGGGGAGTAAACTTCTAGAGGTTCATTGAGCCTTAGTAAAACTACAGCCTAGCCTCCAAGCAGATTATTCCTTGGTTGGATAAGGATGATCAACTCTGACTCTATCTGCCTAGCAGAAAAAAGGGCAATTTTTCTCTGGAGGAAGATAATGTAATCTGGAACCTCTACAATTTTTAACACAGTGCCTGACATTCATTTAACTCTAATTGGCCGAAAAATATATATCGGGACAAAAAAAAAAAAAAAAGGGTCAATAGAACATATTCACAGGTGATAACAATTGATGTTATAAGACAAATATTTAAAAATGGCTATGATTAGTGTATTCAAGAAGATAGAGAAACTGAGTAGCAATGGATAAAAAACATGGATACTTTTACCACAGAAATACCATCTATAAAAGGAATCAAATGGACATTGTAAAACGGAACAATATGATATCTTAAGTTAATTACTTAGTAAGTGTATTTGACAGTTGAATGCAGGAACAATAATCTGGTAGACAGCTCAACAGAACCTGTCCAACTGAAGCACAGAGAGGAAATAAAAGAATGTATAATAGGCACAGGAAGGATAAGAATTGTAGAATATAATGTAAATGTCTAACATACAAGTAATTGGAGTATCAGAATTAAAGCAAAGAGTTCAAGATGGTGGCATAGAAGGATCCTGAACTCACCTCCTCCCATGAACACAACAAATCTACAGCTACATATGGAACAGTTCCCTCTGAAAATGACCTGAAATCTAGCTGAACAGCACCTCTACAACAAAGGACAAAAGGACCACATCAAGACAGGTAGGAGAAGCAGACACATGGTCTTGGAAGAAACCACACGAGGTGTAGTGACCCACATTTGGGAGGGATTTCGTAATATGGAGCTTGCCCCTGAAGAATGAGGTGTTTGTGCCCCACACAGGCACCCCAGTCATTGGGAACTGCATTGGAGAGATGAGATGGCCTTGAAAACCAGCAGGGCTTACTTTAAGAAGAACTATATGATTATAGGGAATGGAAAATCTACACTTAAAGGCATCCTGTGTAGACCCACTCACCCCATGACCTAGCCCGGAAGCAATAGTTTGAAAGGCATGTGGCCCCTATGAGAAGGAGACTCATTTGTTAAAGTGTCTGCCTGGAAGGCAGGAACCTGTTAGGACTCTTGCCAGGGATGGAGGTGCTGGTAGGCGACATTTTTGCATTCTTTTCTTGCCTAAGGGGGTTTTCAACCCCCTCTTTCTAGCCTGTGGCTCTGGTGGGAGCACCCCACCCTGCAGTGTGATAGCCACAGCCTGCCCCACCACAGCTGGTGGGCTTGTACAGCCTACCCCCAGGAATGCTCCTTGAGTGCCCAACCCTGGTGGCCAGGGGAGATTGTGTTTCGGGGACCCATGGGTTTGAAACACTTGAAGAAATAGTCCTTGGCAGGCTACCACCTCCAGGCACTGCACAAATATCAGACTGAAACATCCCCCCATTCTTTATTTCTTCATTAATTTCTTGTCCTGGAGCTTTAGCCTGAGGGACAGGCTTCAGGTTTGCCACAAATCCCAGAGGTTACAGAGTTGCCCCCAGGGAACGTGGGCAGGGAGACACTACATTAGTACCCTCCCTTAGCCTTTCCATAGCTCACTGATATTTCCAAGAAAGAAGCTTACATCTAAAGCCATGATTTTTGCAACGGTTACTCAGGAGATACCTTCAGATCTCCTTGTCTGAGGCCAGCAGGGTTTATGATAGTAGACTCCTATGACTCTATATATTTACATGCCTTAAAAGCTTCTGCCTGCAGATCTGACTTACAGCTAAACTAGGCATTATCTGTTCCTTTGTGATACTGACTCATCTTGGCACACCTTCAACAACTTGGATCTATCAAGAACAAATCAGGGGGCACCTGGGTGGCTTAGTCAGTTAAATGTCTTAGACTTAGGTCATGATTTTGCGGTTTGTGAATTTGAGCTTTGCTCTGGACTCTGTTGACAGCTCAGAGCCTGGAGCCTGCTTTGGATTCTGTGTCTCCCTCTCTCTCTGCCCCTCCTCTACTCATGTGCATGCATTCTCTCTCTCTCTCTCTGTCTCTCTCAAAACTAAATGTTAAAAATTAAAAAAAAAAAGAAGAAATCAGGCTACTTAGAAAATCACAAAGGTTTGAGAAACAACAAGAATAGGGCAAAGTTGAATGATAAGGTCCATCTCCTACACAAGTCCACTCCTTCAAGACTGGAAGAAATAGCTGTTTTGCCTAATACATAGAAACAAACACAGAGATGTGGGTTCGGCTTTCAGCTTTGTCCAGAAAAGCTGAGGACTGCAGAAAGGATTACTCAAGACTCCACGCAAGTCAAGAGAGGTGAGAGGGAGGCTAAGGGAACTCTCCCCGAGCTGTTCTCAAGCTCCCATATTTATTGAGAATACATTCAGGGAAACATTATACAATATATCAGTGGGCTACATGACAGTCAGAATGTATATAAAGCATGAAAAACAAGACAGGATAAAATATTCCATTCGATAACATGGTCTAAGGAATTTATGAGCATAGGCAGGACCTAACCCCTAGATACACATTAACTAAATAAGCAAAACGTGGCCTGCTGTTTTAAGCAAGACCAGAAAGCAATGTTCTGCTTTGCAGTGAGTTCCCTATAATCTCCTAACCCAGGACATAGCTATTTGATTTCCCACACAGAGAGCCACTCAAAATGAGGACACAGTGATATGTTCCAAATGAAAGAAAAAGACAGAAACTCAGAAAATAACCTTATGATATGGAGATAAATAATGTACCTGATAAAGAGTTCAAAGTAATGGTCATAAAGATGCTCACTGAACTTTAGTGAAGACAGGATGAGCACAGTGAAAACTTCAATAGAGACAGAACATATGAGAAAGTACCAAACTGAAGTCAGAGCTGAAGAATACAGTAACTAAACTGAAAAATACACTAGAGAGTTTCCGCAGGAGATGAGATGCAATAGAAGAATGGATTAGCAACTTAGAAGACAGGGCAGTAGAAATCACACAGAGCAGGAAAAAAAAAAAGTGAAGATAGTTTAAGGGACTTGTAGGACATCAAGCAGAATAACATTTATATTATAGGGGTGCCAGAAAAAAAAATAAGAGAAAGGAGTAGGAAACTTGTTTGAAGAAATAATGGCTGGAAACTTTTCTAACCCAGGTAGGAAAACAGACATCCAGATCCAGAAAGCACAGAGAATTCTAAATAACATGAACTCAAAGAGATCCACACCAAGACATATTATACTTAAATGTTAAAATTTAAACCAAGAGTATTAAAAGAAGAAGGAGAGAAACAACTTGTTATGTACAAGGGAATTGCCATATGGCTATCAGTTGATTTTTCAGCAGAAATTGTGCAGGCATAAGGGAAAGGTATGATATACTGAAAGTGCTGAGAGGAAAAAGTCCAAGAATACTATACTCAGCAAGGTTATCATTCAGAATTAAAGAAGAGATAAAAAGTTTTCCAGTCAAGCAAAAGTAAAGAAGTTTATCACCACTTGGGGCGCCTGGGTGGCTCAGTCGGTTGAGCGCCCGACTTCAGCTCAGGTCACGATCTCGCGGTCCGTGAGTTCGAGCCCCACGTTGGGCTCTGGGCTGATGGCTCAGAGCCTGGAGCCTGCTTCCCATTCTGTGTCTCCCTCTCTCTCTGCCCCTCCCCCGTTCATGCTCTGTCTCTCTGTCTCAAAAATAAATAAATGTTAAAAAAAAATTAAAAAAAAAAAAAGTTTATCACCACTAAACCAGCCCTCAAGAAATGTTAAAGTGACTTCATTAAGCTGAAAAGAAATGGCACTGGCTAGTAACAAGAAAATATGTACAAATAAAAATCTTACTATAAATGCAAATATGTAGTTAAGGTAGTATATTATTCACTTATAAAGCTAATATGAAGGTTAAAATAAAAGTAGTAAAGTTAGGGTGCCTGGGTGGCTCAGTTGGTTAAATGCTCGACTTCAGCTCAGGTCATGATCTCATGGTTCATGAGTTCGAGCCCCACATCAGGCTCTGTGCTGACAGCTCAGAGCCTGTACCCTGCTAAGGATTCTGTGTCTCCCTCTGTCTCTGCCCCTCCCTTGCTCATGCTCTGTCTCTCTCTTAAACATTAAAAAATTTAAAAAAAGTAGTAAAGTTAACAATAACATAGTAATTAAAATAAACAAAACATAAATAATTAAACAAAAAATAAACAAAAAATAAAAAAATAAATATGACATCAAAACCACAACATTTTCAGGGGGAATAAATATGTAGTGTGTTTACAATGTGCTCAAATGTAAGTTATTATCAACTTAAAATAGACTTCTGTATATACAATATTATATATGAATCCCATGGTAACCACAAGCAAAAATCTATAGAGGAACATGAACGTAACACTGAAGAAAATTACCAAACCAGAAGTGAAGTGATCAAGAGAAGAAGAAAGGAACAGAGAGGAACTATTGAAAATAAGCAGAAAACAATCAAGAAAATGGCAATAATGGCATATCTCTCAATAGTTACTTTAAATGTAAGTGGACTAAGTTCTCCAAAAGACGTAGAGTGGCTGAATGGATAAAAAAAATGCAACTCACTTATATGGTGTCTTGAAGAGACTCACTTCAGAACTGAGGACACACTAAGAGTGACAGTAAAGGGATGGAAAAAGATACTCCATGCAAATGGGGAATCAAAAAAGTAGCTATACTTACATCAGACAAAATAGACCTTAAAGCAGAGACTCTAATAAAAGACAAAGAAGAACATTACATAATGATAAAGAGAATATAACAAAAGGATACAATAAAAGGATATAAACAATTATGTATATTTATGCACCCAACATAAAAGCATCTAAATATATAAAGCAAATATTAACAGACCTAAAGGAAGAAATTGGGAGCAATACAATAGTAGTAGGAGAACTTAATACCCCTTGTACATCAATGGATATCGATGGATCATCTAGACAGAAAATCAATAAGGGAACATTGGGCTTAAATTACACATTAGACCAAATGGATTTAATAGATATAGATAGAACATTCCATCCAAAAGCAGCAGAAAATACATATTCTTCTCTAGTGTACATGGAACATTCTCAAGGATAGGTCACGTTAGGCCATAAAACAAGTCTCAGTAAATTTAAGAAGATTGAAATCCTATCTAGCATCTTTTCCAATCACAATTATATGAAACTACAAATCAATTTTGGGAATAAAACTGGAGAAATAAAAAAAATATGTAGAGATTAAACAACATGCTACTGAGAAACCTATGGGTCAATGAAGAAATCTAAAGATAAATCAACCCCCCCCCCCCACAAAAAGACTTGAAAATGGAAATACAAAAGTCTCAAATCTATGGGATGAGCAAAAGCATTTTTTTTCAGTAAAGTTGTAGGATACAAAATCAGTTTACAGAACTCTCTTGCATTTCTGTAAACTAATGAACTATCAGAAATTAAGAAAACAATCCAATTTACAATTGCATAAAAAAGAATAGAATACCTATGAATAAATTCAATGAATGAGGGGAAATATCTGTAAATTGAAAACTACAAGACCCTGGTAAAGAAGACACAAATAAAGTGAATGATATTCCATTCTCATGGGTTAGAAGAATTAACATTGTTAAAATGTTCACACTGCTCAAAGCAATCTACACATTCAATGCGGTCCCTATTAAAATCCCAAAGGCGTTTTTCACAGAACTAGAACAGATAATTCTAGTAATTATATGGAACCACAAAAGACCCTGGATCACAAAAGTGATCTTGAGAAAGAACAAAACTAGAGGCATCACTCTTTCTGATTTCAAAGAATACTACTAAGAGCTAGTCATCAAAAAAGTGTGGTATTGGCATAAAAACAGACCCATACATCCATGGAACAGACTGGAGAGCCCAGAAATAAACCCAGACATTTATGGTCAATTGATTTATGACAAAAGAGTCAGGAATATACATTGGGGAAAAACAGTCTTCAGTAACTCAAAATTAACTCAAAATGAATTAAAGACTGGCATGTCAGACCTGAAGTCATAATACTCCTAGAAGAAAATATAGGCAGTAAGCTTCTTGACATTGGTCTTAGTGATATTTTTTTGGATCTGACTTCAAAGGCAAGAGAAACACAAATAAACAAGGGACTATGTCAAATTAAAAAGCCTCTACATAGTGAAGAAAGCATCAACCAAATGAAAGAACAATCCTGAATGGGAGATTTATGTAAATCATGTATCTGATAAAGGGTTAATATCCAAAATATATAAAAAACTCCTGCACCTCAACAACAACAAAAAACAAACAATCCAATTAAATAGGCAGAGGACCTGAGTAAACATTTCCCCAAAGAAGGTATAGATTCAATAGGCACAAGAAAAGATGTTCAACATCACTAAATATCAGGTACATGCAAATCAAAACCACAATGAGATATCACTTCACACCTGTTAGAATGGCTATTCTCAAAAAAACAAACAAACAAAAAAACAAGTGTTGGAGAGGATGTGGAGAAAAGAAAACTCTTAGACACTTTTGGTGGGAATGTAAATTGGTGTAGCTAAAATAATTGTGGAGGGCTAAATAAATTGTATGATATATATATTATATATATATCATTATTATTGTTATTATTATATGATATTATTATATCATATTATCATATATCATATATCATATTATATTATATGATATTATATCATATATTATTATATGATAATATATATATATACACACATACATGTATGTATATGTATATACACATACATATATACATACATACATATATATATACACATACATACACACACATATACACACACATGCATAGCATTTATATATACACATACACATGTTTATATGTATGTATTAACCATAAAAAGGAGGAAATCTTGCTATTTGCAACAACATGGATGGGCCTTGATGGTATTACGCTAAGTGAAAGAACTCAGATGGAAAAAAGTGCCATGTGATTTCACTTATATGTGGAACCAAAAAACCTCCCCACAAATGAACAAATAAAACAGAACTGACGAATATTCATAATCTTTTCTAGATAAAAGGAAAAGAAGGTATATTATCTTTATTTCATGATTCTTTCTTTTTTTTTTACATTTACTTATCTTTGATAGAGACAGAGCACAAGTGGGGGAGGGGCAGAGAGAGAAGGAGACACAGAATCGGAAGCAGGTTCCAGGCTCCGAGCCGTCAGCACAGAGCCCGGCGCGGGGCTCGCACCCCCAAACCGCGAGATCATGACCTGAGCCGAAGTCGGACACTCAACCAACTGAGCCACCCAGGCGCCCCTTATTTCATGATTCTTTAATGCAAAGATTACAAGAAGTTTAATAAAGTCAGAAACCTAGGTATTATAGTATGTTATAAAATAATTCAAGAGGTGTTTCAGTCCTTATAACAATCTTTATTAGAATAATAAAAATTATTCCATATATGGATTAGAAATGCATAATCATACTACTCAAGACTGATTTGTAAGTGTCTATCATCTTCAAAAAGAGGCCAATATAATTGTTATTGGAAGTGGTCAGCAGTACAGAGCTGTACTTCCATTGAGTTTTATGATTTAAAGATCTTTTGATGATAAATGTCTAACAGTGCAAAGTACATTGGTTTGGGATTTAGAAGAACTAGGTAAAAATTTTGTTGCAAACTGCTTGTGACCTTAGACAAATAAGCTAATATCTCACAGCCAAATTGTTTCTTCATCTGTCCAATGAAGGCTTTGGGCTTGAAAATCTTAAAGACTCCTGGCAAATCTGATGAAATCTGAGTTGTCTTTCCTTTCTACCCTATTGAGAAAGGCAAGTGGCAAGACGTAGAGATTTTTTAGGCATTGACTTGCCACAATTTTTAGCACCCCTTGAAAGTTATCCCAGGGGTGAGTGATACCACTGATTTCCTCTGTACAGGGATGCTGACAAGTGGGCCTTGTGTGACTGTGTGAGTTCACAAACTCTGGGTTTATTTACCCGGTTGTTACTAAGCCTTTGGGAAAACAAGCAGGCACCAGAGGTTAACACATTCTCTAGGTCACAATCTCAAGGCACCTGCTCTGACTTAAACCCTTCTCTGTATGTTCTAAGACATTTTTCTCTGCCCATATACCGCCCCCCCCATACTCCCATACACAGTTCTTTTTCTTTTGTTGTCATAAGAATGTCAAAACTATTGAGTCTCTTCATTTTTATTATGCCAGTGTCTCCAAGTAACTTGCTGTTGGCCACCTGTTATAACTGACTAATGTTCCCTAAAATAATTTCAGATATTTTATTTTGAACTAAGTGACACAAAAGATTTCCAAACATACCCGAACCACGTGGTTATGCATTCTCCTTAATGATACCTCAAACCAAAAATATTTCATAGACTATTTAACAATACTTTTTCCAACTTCAGGACAATAGATTTGCATCCAACCAGTACCGTCTTTCACACTATTTCCATAGAAAAAAATTGCACAAATTTTACTATCAGTCTTTTTAAACAGTAGTAATTGTGTGTGTTTTGACTCATTTTACCAGGTTACACTAGAGTCTCTTCCATAATCGGAATGCACATTGCTAACGTGCTTTCCTTAGACACATTTTCTTTTCTAATGACACATGTCATGGAGGCACTGTTTTCGTGAATGATCTCAGCCTCTGTCTGTAGGAGGTGATAGACACAGAGATGCCAAAAACATCTGTGTGAGGGATGTTTTCAGAGGAGTACATTTAAAGCTAAGGAAATGAGATGATTTTGGCTCTGCCCTTTTCCTGGGGGATTTCTAGGGGAAAACAGTCGGTTTCACCATAGTTCCTAAGTCATTACAGTGACATGCATGTGATACAGATGTTCATTCCAGATGCATATTAAATGATCTGTAGAGGAAACCTAGGGAGGAAATGCATGCATGTATGTAAACATTAGTTTGTCCTTTTATTTGTTTTCTAGGTAATTCCTGAGTGATTTTTAGATGTTACTTTACTGCAACAATATATTCAGGACATATTCACTGGACAATTCATCACTACAGTCTGTATCTCATCACTGTTCAAGGGACACAAGCCTCTCTCTTTGGCCAAATATCTGTCCGTGTACCTTGTAAAGATATATTTAATAAGCAGTCCATAATTCACATATCTGTTTGATATGCATTTTACACTAAAAGGATTCATATTGAGATTCGAACAATTGTCTTATTGACATGGAGGTTCAACTGTCATCCGATAATAATTACAAGTCCCCTTTTTGCTGGTTCACACATAGATGACTGCTATTCCTTGGTAGCAAAATACAGTCCCACCCACAGTACATTTTTTTTCTTCATTATCATCATAATTTTACTCCCTTTCTACTTCCCTGTTACTTCCCACAACGGATAATAATGTTTATTTCCACATCTTCTTCCATATATGCAACATGTATGCCTTTGATGCATGCAGTATAATGCTTTCCAAATGTTTTTATCTTCTCCTTATTTCTACCTCCTGCTTCTTTTTAATCCCCCCCCCGCCCCCCCCCCCCCCAAGAGTTTAAGAAAATGTATCTCTAAGTGTCTGTTGTGTTTCAAATATCCCTCCCTGGTACTCATATTACACGTGCCCACTGAATTACAATTCAGTGCTCACTGGTGTATCCCCTTTAGTGTATCCTCCCTTCCATATATTTTTTTAAACTCAGCTTGGGCTCATTTGTTGTTTGTTTAGGATACTTTTTTTCAGGTATTTCAGATTAGGCATGCATATGATATGCTTTCTCAGTTACTGCAAGCCCTAGATGTTCTTTCTTCCACTCTGAATGGTGAATTATATCTTGGCTGGTAGAAGGTTCTTGAGTTGCAGACCTTTTATGAATGTGGTCTATAGGTGCTTTAGCTTCTAATACTGCAGATGAAAAGTCTGGTGCCTGTCTGTGTTTTGTTTTCTTTTTAGGTAGACTTTTTTTTTTTTTTTTTTTTTTTTTGTCTGACAGTTTAACCATTTGTTTTAATCCTAAAACTTCATACATTGTATCAAAATAAGACTGGGATTTTATTTTATTTTATTTTATCCCCCCCCCCCCCCCCCCCCCCCGATCAGCACAGCCTGGAACTCACAAGCCCTTTCAGTTTCAGATTCAGATCTTTGTCCAGTTCAGGGAAGTACTTTTTGTTTTTGTCTTTGTATTGTTAAAAATTTCTTTTAATGTTCATTTATTTTTGAGAGAGAGACAGAGCACGAGCAGGGGAGAGGCAGAGAGAGAGACAGAATCTGAAGCAGGCTTCAGGCTCTGAGCTGTCAGCACAGAGCCTGACACAGGGCTAGAACTCAAAAGCCTTGATATCATTACCCTATCATGACCTGAGTGGAAGTCAGATGCCTAACTGGGCCACCCAGGCACCCCTTTGTCTTTGTATTGTTTTTCCTAGTATTGGTTTCTAGGCGTTAATCACTATTATTGCCTTTATGCCATCTGTTTCTTTTTCTCCATTTGTATTATGTTGCATCTGTCATCTTAATTTCTTAGTCTTTTCCTTTGTGATTTCCTTGTTTTTTTCTTTTTGTTTTGTGCCTTGAGAGATATTTCCTATATTCAATCTTTTGGGCCACTGATTATTATCTCAGGAGTCAACCTATTCTCATTTTTAATTCTTTTACTGAATTTTACCGTTCAAAATCATATCTTTAAGTTCCAGGAAGTCTATTAAGGTTTGCACTCGAATCTCTCTGGAACCTTTATTATTTTACATTCGGGTGCACCCCTCTCTTCCAGGAGTGCACGTTTACCTGGCCCACTTCTTTGCTTGCTTGGCCTCCCAAGAAGGTAAGGTATTTTCCTCTGTTGACTCCCTGGGACTCAAGTTTAGTTGTGAGGATATTCTTAACTGTAGATATCCTGTATTTGGTGGGGGTGGGAAAAAGAGATTTCTTGCCTTGTGGGTAAGGGGCTTAGGACTGTTAAATTCCTTTTACCACAGTAGTTAAGCACAGTAGAAAGTCACTTTCTGATCTGATCTCCCTCCACACTCTAAACCATGGGAGTAGGGAAGATGTATTATGTTCATTTAGTTCCCTCCTGGACATTGAAGGCTCAGGGAGACCATATTCTCAAAATGGATGAAGTTGAACTTCCCTTACCCTACTCTGCCGAGCTCTGTGGACGTGGCATTACCATGCTTTATTTAGGGCTCTGAGGCTCTCTGGCGCTTGCACAGAATTTGTTCCAAGTTCTCGCCACAGGTATTTCACTAGATTCTGAGTCCTACTAAACATCTCATAGCAGCTGCTGCCTTTAGAGAGGCAGATGGCTGAGCTGATGGAGGTAGACAAATAGTATAGGTGATGATTTTGGAACACTTGCTTGTTCCTTTAGAATTATGGTTATTTGTAAGTTTATGCTTTTATGCCACTTTGGTATAAAAATAATAAGTAATAGTGGTGGTAGTGGTAGCAGCAGGCTCTCACTTTCCATATTTTGCCTGCTACAGATTCCATGATATAGGTGTTAACTTAGAATTGAGGAGAAAGAATTCTGGAGTCTGGAGTGGCTCAGACATTAATCAACTGTGAGATATTGGACACGTGATTTAACCCCTCTGTGCCTGTTTCTTTTCTGAAAATTCACAATAATTATAATAATGCCCTTTTATATTGTTTTTGGGGTTGATATGCTTAAGGGGTGCCTACCTATCCCATTCCTCTCTTCTTCCCCTCAACCTCATCTCTTAGAACTGCTTTGCCAACAGGGCTAGTCTAGCAGTCCTACTCATACTAAATGACCTTGTTTCCCCAGGAGTGGCTGAGGGAGTCTGCTGACCTTGGACCCACGCTGGGTCAGATGAAAGTGATTTGCCTTGAATTGGGGATTTAGAGAATCCTTAGTCCCATCAGGGCCACCTGAACCAAGGACAGGCTAACATAGATGCTGAGGATAGCATTGTGGGGTGGCCAGCCATCTCAGCCATATGTAAAGAGAAGCCAGAGAGTCCACTGGCACGCAGATGAGAGCAGATAAATTGTAGATGGAGAGAGAATGGCATAGGAAGAATATTTCCTTGGTTCCTGATGATTTTCTAGTTCTTGGCTTTATTCTTCCTCCATAGGCTTGCCTGAAGTTTTTCTCCTTGGAACTCATGAGTTTGCTTCTAGATTAGTAACAAATTCTGCCCATTTTCTGTGTCATTCAGTTAGTTTGGGTGAGTATCTGTTCCTAAGAACTAGAGGATTCCTAAGGCACTTATCATTGTAACTGACCAAGTATACGTAGAAAATGATAATGGAAAGATGGGTTGGGAAATAAGCAGATTCAGAAAGACAACTTCTTGCTCTCCTGGCCAAATAAATATGTTCATGTATCAATAATTTAGATAACTTCTGGATATTTTTATTCATTTATTTTTTATTTGTATGTGTTTTTACAGCTTCTACACTTTATTTTTATTTACTTATTTATTATTTTATTTATTAAAAATCTTTTTTTTAATGTTTACTTATTATTGAGAGAGAGAGAGAGAGCGAGCGAGCACAAGCAGGGGAAAAGCAGAGAGAGGGACACACAATCTGAAGCAGGCTCCAGGCTCTGAGCTATCAGCACAGAGCTGGATGCAGGGCTCGAACTTACAAACTATGAGGTCATGACCTGAACGAAAGTGGGATGCTCAACCGACTGAGCCACTCAGACACCCTACCTTCTACACTTTAAATTAAGGCCGTTAGTCTTGTATCTAAGGTATTTCAGTCAGAAGTTGGAGCATTTTTTAGCACTAATTGGGGTGGATTTTGGTCACATTTTGGAATCAGTCTCCTTTTTCTTTCTCCTGTATTTCTAGAGTTGGAGTGAAAGTGGGGGAAAGAAATAAGTCAATATGCTGTCTCTTTGAAGTCCAGCCTCCATCTACTACTCACAGAGATTTCCTGTCTGAGGAATCAGTCTCCTTTGGGGAAATGGTGAATTTTTCCACAAAGGAAAGCATGTCCATGAGGAGAAAAGTAGTTTCAGCTTTGACAGTTTCTTCTACACTTATATCCCTAGGAGATAAAACATCACAAAATTCATGTTTCCTTTAGAGTCACTACATTATGAGGCACCTGGGTGGCTTGGTTGGTTAGCCATCTGACTTCGGCTCAGGTCATGATCTCACTGTTCATAGGTTCGAGTACTGCTTTGGGCTCTGTGCTGACAGCTCAGAGTCTGGATCCTGCTTCAGATTATGTGTCTCCCTCTCTCTCTGCCCCACCCCTGCTCATACTCTGTCTCTCCTTCTCTCTCTCAAAAAACAGACATTAAAAAAAAAAAAAAAAAAAAACAAGAGTCACTATATTACTTCTCCACAAGCAATGAAAAAAAAAATGTCAGAAATAATCTGTTCCTCTAACTACTCTTTTCAGTCATTCATCCAAGGTAAAAATAGGAAAAAAGACGTCATTCCTATCTTTGTGTCTGTCAGTGTCCAATCAGGAAAACAGAAACTCCTCAGTGTATTTCAACAGAAGGGATTTAATGGTGCAGAAAATTCATTACATAGGTGACAGAAAAGTTGAAGGAGAAACCAGGGGCATGAGGCCATGTAGAGAGTAAGAAGAGGCTTGAAGAGACCAGAGGAGGGAGTATTATCAAAGCCCCAAGGCCAGAATTCACAGGGGTAGGAACATGGGCAGGGCTACCCTTGCAGGAATTTGGCCTATGGAGAGAAGGGCTCTTGGATCCAGGAGGACTGGTGCCTTCCAGAAAAGGGACACTACACAAGGCAGAGTAAGAAAAGACTCTGACTTCTCTCCTTTTCCCACATGACAGTACCTTTCATTGGATGAACCCACCTAGAAGGCAGTTGGCCAAAGAGCTCTGGGGATGTCATTCCTTGAGATGCAGAGCAGGAGAAGGAGGGGAAATGGATCTGGGAGCTAGCAGGCAAAGTCTACCATATAGCTCATGGAACTCCTGAAATACCAGTCCTCTCTGAGCATTCCTGTTTATTTTTTTCAAGCTTACATCTAGGAGGGAGATTTTAGCCATGGAAATAGTTTTTAGCAGCTGATAGTACTACTGCCTTTATAGGGAACATGGGAAACATATAAGGACATTTTGTTGTTGGGGGAGGGGAAAGTGGGTGATGGGCATTGAGGAGGGCACCTGTTGGGATGAGCACTGGGGGTTGTATGGAAACCAATTTGCCAATAAATTTCATATGAAAAATAATAAATAAAATACCTAGATTGTACAGTAAAAAAAAAGACATTTTGTTTCTACAGTGATTTTGTGTGTGTGTGTGTGTGTGTGCGCACACACGCATGTGCACAAGCTACTGGTATCTAGAGGGCTGGAGATGCTCCATGTCCTGTAATACATGGGACAGCACAGTATCATAAAAAAATGCCACATCCATGCGCTAATAGTGAGTGTCTCATGGAGAAACATTGTGATTTTATGTTAGAGTCATCTGCCATGGAAAGAATTGCCTCAAGAATCAGTAAGTTCATGGTCATTAAATGATGTCAATTAGAGACTGAGCAATCCTTGGCAAGAATATTGTAAAGAGGATAAGGAAAGGGGCGCCTCAGTGGCTCATTCGGTTAAGCGTCCGATTTCAGCTCAGGTCATGATCTCACGGTTCGTGGGTTTGAGCCCCATGTCGAGCTCTGTGCTGACAGCTCAGAGCCTGGAGCCTGCTTCGATTCTGTCTCTCTCTCCTCTCTCTCTCTGCCCCTCCCCCACTCCTGTTCTGTCTCTCGCTTTCTCAAAAATAAATAAACATTAAAAAAATAAGTCAGAGAGTGAAGACAGAAGATAGGGTTGGAGTTGGATTGACCTCTTGGTCTCTTCTATCTTTAAAGATTACTTTTGATAATTATGAAAATAGCAATATTTATTCATTGCCTGTTAGGTATGTTTCTGTTGAGCGCATCATACATTATCTCATAATCTCTTCAATAAAACAGTGAGGAAGGTAAATATTACCGTTACCCACATTTTATAGATAAGGAAACTAAAGTTCAAAGGAGTCAACTGACTTGCCCAAATTACCTGATTAGAAAATGACAGGAGGAACAGGAGCCCAGACTTGTCTGACTCTAAAATCTGTGTCCGTAGCCAGTCAGTATGCTCTGAGGCTTTCCTGTTCTAGTTTCTATGTCCCCGTTATCTCTCCAGAGTTTGAATTTTCCCCTTGGGATCTGTGTGCATTATAATTGTATCATCTATATCGTTGCTGTCGCAGGATTCAGCTGTTCCAGCAAGCCAGTCAGGATAGACTCAGTCTGGGCAACTGTCACTTGGCTTCTGGAATGTTAATTTTCTGACATATGACCCTTCTGTTTGTCCTGATGCCCTGGATTTTATTCATTACTCACCCTGACCATATTTTGCCACTCTTGACTGAAAGCTCTCTGTGCTGACCAGTAGCAAACTGCAATTTTCAGAGCCTTTCAGTCTTGGCTTTGCTTTTATTTTTTCATGCAAATAGAGCAAATGGAAGTTAGCACCCCCAGGATCCCTGTACCTTAATTCATTCATGTAAATATTTATGGAATACCCACTGTGTACCAGGCATGTGTATGAATATAGATATAGCCCCTCACTCTCTTGAATTTCTAGTCTAGATGCTGTGCTGCTCAGTGGAACCTTCTACACTTTCCAGTACGGTAGCTACGAGGCACATGTGTCTATTGAGCTGTAATGTGGCTAGTGGAACTGAAGAACAGAATTTTCAATTTTGTGAAATTTAAATTTAAATACTGTATTTGGGCAGTGCAGGTCTAGAGGTCAAAGTAGAATATTATGAGAAGGGATGTACACTCATTTAACATTTATGGAGTATCTACAGCAGGCAAATCAAGGGGTAGAAAGAAGAATAAGACTTGGCGGATTGGAGTTCACAGAAGGGGAAGATACAAACACTGAAGTAGATATCTAGTATATGTGTGGGTTGAAACATAGCTTAAGCAAATTGGGTTTGGAGAAAGTGAGGGAGTTACTGGCAACCTGGAAAATCAGGGGCTGTTTCAAGGACAAGGTGAATTCTGAGTTGGACCTTGACAAATTGAGGAGTTGGCTGGCTGGAGGGAAGTCCTTTCTGGTAGGACAGAGTCCTTCAATCTGGATACTACTTTAGGCTAGGTTATATTTAGTGATAGATATTTGGGGCTGGATAGTTCTTTTCCATGGGTGACTGTCCTCTGTGCATTGCAGAGTGTTTAGCAGCAGCCGTGGCCTCTACCCACTAGATGCCAATGGCACTATCACACTCCTTTGTTATACTCCAAAATGCCTCCGGTCATTGTGAAATAGTGTCTGGAGAACAGACTAACCACTGGCTGAGAACCTCTGATGGAGAGGAAACACTGTGTGAAAACCACAGGTGTTCACTACGGGGATGTGAGTCACTTAAGGGGGGAGCATGGGTAGGGAGGATGGTGCTAATGAGAAGGAGCACATTGATGGGGGTGGGGCCAAATATGAAGCGCTTCAGACAGCATCCGTGGAGTGAGAGGGATTTCATAAGCAACAGAAAGCCAGTGGAGACTTTTATGGTAGAAGAGGGAGAGGATCAATTTCGTTATTTTGGAAGGCAAACCTGAAGTGGGGTGTTCTCCCGTACATTGTGCTGAGTGGGAAACCAGCCAGGTTGGGGAGCCATTGGAAGCAGACCATATCAGGGCTGATGTCACGGCTTGTGCCAGCACATAGCAAGGGCTTGACCAAAGGCTGTGATAGTTTTCAACTATCAGCCACTCAACAACATTTAAATAAATCAAGTCTTCCACTGTGTACAAACTCACAAATACATTTTTGGAAGGACAGATTTTGAGAAAATTTATGTGATTTTTTTTTGTAATTCCATGCTTTTTGCATTTTGTATTTTCATTAGAAATGGAATTCTTTTCTTCTTAAAAAATTTATTTTTTAAAAACTTATTTCGAGAGATAGAGAGTGAGCAGGGGAGGAGCAGAGAGAGAGAGAGAGAGAATGAATCCCAAGCAGGCTCCATGATGTCATTGCACAGCCTGATGTGGGGCTCGAACTCACCAACAATGAGATCATGACCTGAGCTGACACCAAGAGTTGGATGGGTAAGCGACTCAGCCAGCCAGGTGCCCCAGAAATGAAAGTTTTCTAGAATGATTTTACATGTAGATTTTTTGAATGAAGTGTCAGAAAATGTTATTTTCCTATTTTCATTTTTATTGTGATATTGAGATAGGGAAGGTAAGAATATGATTTTCATCTTCATTTATAATAAATTCTGAATAATTTGAATATATTAAATATATATGTATTTATATATTGTGATATGTGGGTATGGTAAGATAAATGTTAGCTATTTTTATGAGCAGTTTGAGTATTAGGGATTAACACTTATAATTACTTGATATAAATGTCTTGAATCAGAGAAGACAGCAATGAAAGAATAGAAATGTTGTGGTTTTTAGGTCACTGCTTCTTTTAGACAGCACTTTGCTATTGTATTAATTTCACTTGTAAGTCATGTGATTAGTTCATTTAAACAATCTGCTGTATTTAGAACATAGAGTAATTAGCACAGAAGGGCTTTATAAGTTGAGGTTCTGAATATGCAGGGCTAGATTGATCTCGAGGGAACATACTATCGAGATCAGGATTGAGACTAGCAGTGAATGGGCAAGAGGACGGATAAATAAAAACAATGTGCATAGTGTACAGATACATACATATACAAACCAAACTATCTGCCTGATTTTCTTACGTTAAGTGCGGTAAAGAAATGCCCCTAGAGATGTTTCTCTTTTCCAAGACTTCATGTTTAATGGTAGATGCTTTTAAGAGCATGTTTAATGCTCTTAAGGGTTTAAGAGCAGCCCTCCCTGACTGAATTCCTATTATTTTCCCATTAGTCCAGTGGTTTAGCTCTTAATTTATTCTATCTTGTATATTTAAATCCTTGTGAGATTAAACCATGTACTGTATACATGAGCACATGAGAAGTTGTGTTTGGGACCATTGTTTTCCTTATTTGGATTTTGCTTCTACACTAAGAGAGTAAGCTCCTTGAAGGCAGGGACCAGATCCAATATGTTTTTATACAAACTTTGTAGAAATAAATTGGGATTCATTTGTGTTTCAATTCCTCTAATGACCCAGCTTGTGGTTAATATACTTCATTGTTGGTCCAGCCAGTAGGTTCTGTGTGTAGAAGTTAAAACAAACCCAAATACCAAACCGTCATTAAATTGTGTGTGTGTGTGTGTGTGTGTGTGTGTGTGTTTAATGGTAGAACTGCGACCTGTTGCTTGAGATAAGTCCATAAACCCCATAAAGCATTCCCTTTGAGCTTTCTTAGATTATTTTAGTGCAGCCCATAAAATATTTCTTGGTCATTTCCATTATTTCTGTTCAAAAGAAAGTTTTCCTTGTTTTATGATATAAAGCATTTGGTATATTTTTGTGGGAAACTGGAGCTTATCTGTTTGTTTGTTTGTTTGTTTGTTTGTAGCAGAAGATGTTTCAGAACGTTTGGAATGCCAGATGCGACTCCAAGAAGACTCCTTTTATTGACAGAGGATAGTTGTTTGTTTGTTTATTTATTTTTGTTTTTGTTTTTGTTTTTACCTTTGAGGCTTGGAGTTGGGTGGGTAGGGTCCCATAGGCCAAACATAGCTAGTTAGGAAAGAAAGCTGGATTTATTACCAGAGGCAAAAATAGTACCTTATATTAGTAATATGTTGGCTCTTTGGATGTATTTAACTAAAGTTGCTATGTCAGCCACCTGATAAAAAATGGGATGAATAAAAATTGAGATTTGGGTGAATGAACTTGCACTGGCACTTAAAGGCCCCTGTAGGAGTTCTGAGGGTTCTGTCCTGCTTTTATTTCATTTCCCTGGCTTGTTTACAGCTAGGCCACATATCCCATGGGCTTCCTTGTTTCTACTCAGAACAAGAACTTAGAGTTGCTATCTTGCCACTTTGTGGTTTAATCCCCCCCCGCCTTGTTCTGGCATTTAACAAATTTCCATTTATTTCCAAATCTTTCTCGCCACTGAAAAGCAGCACCCACCAGAATACTGTTCTAAAAGGTGCTTGTGTAGCATAAACGGTTGATGGACAGAAAATCAACCTGGTTGCATTTTGTTTTCATTAAACTTTTGCCCCCACCCCTGTTGGTAGGTAGAGTGGAGAAGACTCATGTGAGGCAGACAGAGGCACAGACACTGTGCTGTTGGGGAGAATCTGTTCTCTTCATGTAGTAGTTACCGAGTCACTTTTCTATCCCGTAAGTTCCTCCGGCTCAGGAAAATCCAGTGGAGATTAGATGATGCTGAGCAAGCTATCCCATCTGTGAGAAATAGATAAAACACAGAGTCATTTATTTGAAAATGAAAAAAGCATAGAGATTATCCAGCTCCTGGGTTATCATTTTGATTTTAGTAGAACTCTTGAGTGGGTAAAATCTTTCATAAAGTAGTGATGTTTGAGACAATAATGATAGAAAAATTTATCAAGTGCTGTCCAACACCATGGGTGTTCTCACAAGAAACTGGAGGGTATGAGAAATAACGTATATGCTAAAGTCACACAGTTACTAAGAGACAGCTCTGGGTCCTTGCTGTCCTAGAGCCACAGTCACCCACCCTGACACTCTGTACTTGTAGACTTCTTTATAAGGAGGTTGATGGTATGTTTTTATTGCATTAGCTGTTGCCACTCAGATATCTTATATGAGCTGAATACCTCTTAAGTATGTTTCAAGAGAACTAAGCTACCTAGTTGTGGACTCACAAGTCTAGAGCTGATAATTGCCTTTTACCTGCAAGTCTCTGAACTATTTCTGAGGGTCAGCCAGGCACAGTGCTAGGAGCTGAGGTACATCTCTGCCAGTCTCAGGAAATTCATAGACTGGTACCAGGGACGATGTGATACATTTTGACTAGAGTGGTTACACTAGGAAATAAGAGAGACAGTATGTAGAGGAGTGTTTGTCTACATCATTGTGATTAGTCTGTTCAGGCTTCTATAACAAAATATCACAGACTGGGCGGCTGGTAAACAAGTTTATTTCTCACAGTTCTGGAGGCTGAGAAGTTCAAGATCAAGGTGCCTGCAGAGATGGTGTCAGATGAGAGCCTGTTTTCTGGTTCATAGATGGCTGTCTTCTCTCTGTGTCCTCACATGGGGGAAGGGGCAGGGGAGCTTTCTGGGGTCCCTTTTATAAGGGCACTAATTCCATTCATGAGGGCTCTACCCTCGTGATCAAATTACCTCCTGAAGAACCCACCTCCTGATATCATCATGTTGGGCATTAGGTTTAAACATAGCAATTTTGGAGGGGCATGAACATTCAGTCTGTAGCACACTGTTAACTGTAAATGAAAAGAACTTGGTTGTGTATTTAAAATTATTGAGAAGAACCAAAAGATGATGAATGTAGTGTGTTTAGTAGGAAACTAGTGTGTTCAAAGATATTCTTGCCTAAAGTTTGAGGTTAATATCTTCAGCCGTTTTCAACAAGGGTCTTTGTATTGCTGTTGCCTTGAGTAGGTGAACAATCTTGCTGACTTGCTCACCTTCCTAGTGCCTGAATGTATGATTGTAAGTTCTCGGTTGGCAGACAGAAAGAATGGGGAGTGGGAGGGAACAGAGGAATAGAGCCGGGGAAAAGAAAAGTGAAGATAGAGAGGGGAGAGGAAGGAGGAGGGTGGAAGAAAGGGCTACCATCTTTAGGAAGGATAAGCATCTTGTGGAGAATACATAAGTGGTAAAAGAAAAGAGGCAACATTTTGGGCCCTGAATGAACGTCAATGCATACGCATGGCAACAGATAGTTGGGATTACTTCATGAAAGCATTATCTTTCCTTCCTGAAGACTTTATCAATGAACACACAACTCTGTAATAGCCATATGATGGATGACTTTCTGGAATGTGTGATCCTGGCAAGTGAATAGACGTCTTTGGACCTCAGTTGTCTCTTGTGTAAAATGAAAGAGTATAATAAAATGAACCTCCCTGTTCAGTGCAAATATTCTCTTCTGTTTTCTTCCTATTGGCTTAAAGGTTGGTCATTTATTGCTGGAACAGTTAATTTATCCAGGGTTATTACTTTCATTAGATGTAATTAACAAAGAATGCATATACTTTGATGTTTTTATTTTCACTAAAGATAATGGGGATATTAATTTAAGACTGTGCAGTCTCCAATAAAATAAGCCATTATAAATTTTAATGCCGTTGCTTTAAACTAACTAAACCATGTGTTCCTGTACTTAATTTTTTTTTCTTGTCAGATGCTCTTTCCGTATGTTCCTTTATTTCTGTGCAGAAGCCAGCACACCTTTTAATAATTTGAGCTTTTGTCTTGCTCTTTAAAAACAAACCTGTAGCTCTGCAAGATATTTTGCTTTTAGAAGGTTGTATTTGTTATTTCATTGTTGTTTTCCTCTTATTCCAAACGTCAAGCCAATTTTTGAGAGCGTTTTTAAGTGTTATAGATGTCTTTATCTGTCTATCCCTGTATCTACCTATCTAATAATAGTGTAGGCATCTCCCTTTGATTGCATCAGTTATGTTAGTTTACTTTCATACAGTTACAGTTAACCTTCCTAACTTCAATAAAGATAAAATGAAGAACTAAATGTTGATTAAGTCCATAAAAAATGTTGGGAATGGGAAAACAATCATTCGATGAAAATTAGATCTACGAAAAGTTTTGCAGTAAAGCGTGGATAAAAAGATTTGCCTTAAAAAGATCAATCGTGACTTTGTGGAGCAAAGGGGTTTTCTCTCAGTAATTTTCCTTTAATGTCTGCATTTTACTGATAAATTCCATTCCATGCTAGATTCTTGGTCCCACGGAACTACCAATAAATCATTATGTTTTCCAGAAATACTCTTTTCTGTTGTCATTTAGGCTGATGCTGGATAAAATAATCATCTGTGAAAGTATGGCGTAGGATGTCTATTTCACAGAACCAGAAACAATGGCAGGATTTTAAAACTAGCCCCCAGTTCCATGGCTGGAAATTGGCAGACCCTCAAAAAGGTGTTTGTGTAATAAACCTGGATTCTTATGAAGAGACATGTCCCTTAGAGAATAAATAGGGCCAAGAAAGAATTACTAATCCATGGTCTATTGTTCAGAATGCCGCTCCAATGTCAGTCTGACCTCACCCTGATAATTTCTTATTGAAGGCATTAAGCTGGGAACGAGCATCCTCAGATCATGAAAAACCAAATAAACCACCATACATTTAATACTCTAAAGTTATTGTCAGTTCTTAATTTCCTTCAAAAATTCCTATCACCAGAAACAGGTACTCAGCTGAATTCTGACATTAGCATGTCAATAAAGAAATATAATGAATTAGAAGAGCAGTCTGTTTGAAATGTAGGAAGTCCATCTCAACACTGCAGAAACACTGAAGTATTTATTTCTCAAAGTATTTCTCCAAGTATCACTTTAGGACCATTGAAATCAGAACCAGGTCTGGTGCTTGTTATCGGGTGGATTCCCCGGATCTACCAGACTATTTCAACACAGTATTTTGAAGCCCGCTCAGGAATCTGCGTGTTTAACTAGTTTTCCCAGGACGTCTTCAACTGCTTCAATTAAATCATCTTCCCCATGGAGTACCATTACTGTGGCTTTAGTTGTGCAGCCATCCTGGGAACAAACCAGGAATCATCACGATTGTACTTGGTACAAGAAAGTAATGTTTTCAATGGGAGAACTGGAAAGTTTGTTTTTGTTCTAGATGCCCATGACTCCTGTGTCTTTAGGCATCTTGACTTGCGTTGCAGAGGTAACTGATGGTGGGATTAAAAGAAAATGAAAGGAAGAAACAAAGGAAGGACATCAGGATGCTTGAGACTGGTTGTCTTTGTCATTGCATCTAATAAGCAGAACAGTGGTTTGATCATGGTGAATATGTAGAGGGGAAGTGAGAAGGGGTTAGAGAAGCATGTGGGGCATGTAGGAGGTATGGGATGTCATGTGGCAGGCTTAGAAGTTTTTATTCTATTCTTCAGGCCATGGTGAGCCACTGAAGGTGGGGCAGGGCAGAGCAGGGTGGGGGTGAGATGATCAAAGCTTGTTTTCAAAAAGCAAAGAAAGAAAGGCAAACTATCAAGTGGACTGCAAGGGAGAGGGCAGTGCGTTTGAAACTGCAAGAGATTTTTGTTTGCATGCTTGAAAAGAAAAGACCTGTTCATGCATGAATTCAGCGGAGAGCAAAGGGCTAGCTAGAGAATAAAAACAAAGCATCCCCAGGTCAGAAGAACACCCTGTGAGCAGGTCCTAATCAAAGCCCCCAGTCTCATCACTTCATATCACCCTCCCAGGTCACCGTTGGAGGACAGTTTTCCTCTAGGTATTTTCTGTGTTGTTGAGCTGGCATCCTCTTTGGGATTCTTCTGAAGGCTTGTTGGTTGACTCTGTAACCTCAGAACATTTGCTTGTGATTTGATAGTTTTCCAGGGAGACTTTGTTAGGGTCCTGCCCTGACCAGACTTTGGCTTTGATTATGGAGCAGTTCACTTGTCTGGTAGCCTCTTATCCCATTCGTTTAGACATCAGTTGCACTGGATGTATTTTTAAATGCCACTGTGAGAGGATAGGCAGGGAAACAGTAGTGGCTGGAGTCTTCCCTCCCGCCACCCTCGTTAAATCTTCCTCAGTAACTCAGAATCTCTTAATTCTTTGAGGAGAGGCAGAAGATCATTCGTTCATTCTTCAGTCCTCCAACAAACATTGAATGCCCACTGTGTGTCAGGTGCTCCCCAAGATTCTGGGACTATGGGATTATGAAACAAGAACATTCTCTGTCACATGTGGAGGGACAGGCATTTACATGCCTCAGTATTAGTTACTATTATTCTTAGGGTAACGTCACACATTCTTCATCTGGCTTCTCAGGCCCTGTGCCTTCTGTCCCCTACATAGTTTCCAGGTACATCTTGCTCTACTCTTTTCATGTTAAATGTGCCAGCCAAACTTCTCTTGTTTGCACCAGCACCTCGTGCCTGCCAAGATCCTCTCCACCTCGGAGCTTGCCCGTTTGCCCATTCTGCTTCCAGGAGTGTTTTTCTAGCTCCCATTTGTCTGGCCAGATTCCAGTCATCCTTCAGCATTTGACTGTAAACCGTTACTTTTCCCTTCTTTGTCCTTCAAGACCAGATGTTTATCTCTTGCTATATATTCTTATCACTCCCTCATCACAAATACCTTTTCTTTTTTACAGCACTTATCAGCAATATAACTGATTGTTTTCACGATGCTAAATTTCTATTTCTTATTCCAGACTCTAAGCTTCATGCGAGAAGACATGGAGGTTAAGTCATTCATTGCGGTAACATCAACACATTGTCCGGGCCATAAATGGCACTCCGTGAACATTGTTTGGATAACTGAATGAATGAATGAATGAATGAATATAAGGTGGTAAGAGCAATCACTGCATATGCATGGAACATAGGAGGGACATACTAAACTCAGTTTTGGAAGGATCAGGGAAAACCCTGAGGCCATACTTTAAACCTAATATATACTTACCATACAAAATAATGCCCTGTCTCTCTTTAAGATCCCAAATCATCCACCACAAACTAAACCCTATTTCTTGACTCTATTTACTAAGATGGTAAAAGCCACACTGTTTTAGAAAGAGAATCCATGACAGTTAAACCCAAATGGTTTTTCATGTAAGTCTTAATTATAAGAAAATAAAATAACGAAAAGGCTTTCAGTCAGTGGATATTTCGTAGAGAGTAAACACAATGATCAATGATTGTTTCTTGTGGCTCATCAATGTAATCCTTTCTGATATTAAGTAAACTGTCTACTACCCAGTTTAATAAGTTTAACACAATTCTTAGGGATTGGTGTTATTATTTGGTTCATTTAATCTTAATTTTATATTAGTACACCTGTACTAATTTGTATTAGTAACTTATGTATCTCACTTATTAAAATTTTTTTTATGTTTATTTATTTTTGAGACAGAAACAGAGAATGAGTGGGGGAGGACAGAGAGAGGGAGACACAGAATATGAAGCAGGCTCCAGGCGCTGAGCTGTCAGCACAGAGCCCTATGCGGGGCTTGAACCCACCAACCATGAGATCATGACCTGACCCAAAGTCGGATGCTTACCTGACTGAGCCACCCAGGCGCCCCTGTATCTCATTTATTTTAAAAATTTTAAACATATCTGTGTTATTGTCCACCAGTTCAAATCATATTTTAACCAGACTCTATATTTGAAGCTCCTGTGTTCGTTCGTTTTCTTTCTTTCTTTCTTTCTTTCTTTCTTTCTTTCTTTCTTTCTTTCTTTCTTTCTTTCTTTCTTTCTTCCTTCCTTCCTTCCTTCCTTCCTTCCTTCCTTCCTTCCTTCCTTCCTTCCTTCCTTCCTTCCTTCCTTCCTTTCTTTCTTTCTTTCTTTCTTTCTTTCTTTCTTTCTTTCTTTCTTTCTATTTAAATTCTAGTTAACATACAGTGCAGTATTGGTTTCAGGAGTAGAATTCAGTGATTCATCACTCACATACAACACCCAGTAGTTATCACAAGTGCCCTCCTTAATACCCATCACCATCCAGCCCATCTCTCATTCACCTCCCTGGATCAACTCTTGGTTCTCTATCAGTAAGAATATTTTGTGGTTTGTTTCCCTCTCTTCTCTCCCCGCTTCCCTGCCCTTACCATATGTTCTTCTGTTTTGTTTCTTTCTCATTTTTTAATGTTTACTTATTTATTTTTGACAGAGAGAAAGAGAGACCCAACACAAACAAGGAGGGGAGGGGCAGAAATACAGGGACACAAAGAATCTGAAGCAGGCTCCAGGCTCTGAGCTGTCAGCACAGAGCCTAACATGGGGCTTGAACCCATGAACTGTGAGATCATGACCTGCGCTGAAGTTGGACGGTTAACAGGCTGAGCCACCCAGGCACTCCTTGTTTCTTAAATTGTTAACAGTCTTTGTCATTTTTGTTCTTTACTAATTTTTGCCTATTTGTTATACATCCATGAAAGTAGTTCATAGAGAAAATTGTAACTCACATTCATGAAGTGGAGACATATTTGCTGCTCTCAACATAAAGTTAGAATCCATGGGATCTATCTAGAATATTAGTTGGACAAAGTATGAAGCCATATACATGATATATAATAAAAGCAAATTTATCTGAACCATTATTCCGAGTTATCACAGACATGTCCATAATTAATAAAAATTGGCAATAAGTAAAGACTGAGAGGCAAAGAGAGAAGGCAAGGGTAGACAGATTTAGCACACTGGAAAACATTTATTGATGGTTGTATTTATAATACAACTGCTATAATACAATGGCTAACTGACTAGCTATTTTGAAGTTGAAAACTTAGGGTTCCATTCATTGAGCAAATTTGCTGAGTATTCCCTGTGTAAAAACCTTTTTCCTGGGCTTAATTGGAACTAGTGAAAAAAAAATGGATGAGGACTGGTTTTTTCTTTTGAGAACCTGAAAATTGTGTAGAAAGGTAAAAACACATATCATCTAGCAATTGGTGGATGCTTAGAACATGATGTAGTAACTAATGAAAATAATTGTCACAAAGATAGTGGGTAAATGACTCTGTGAGAAATCACTGAAGGAAAGCTTCCTAGAGATGAGTTTTGGGCAAAACGTTGAAATTGTAGAGCTTATAGATTTGTAGGCACAAGGCAGGTCCATGACTTCCTTGAACATGCCTTTCATGGAATAATTCATATACAGGTCTCAGTGAGCATATTAGCTTAGCTAATAAGGTCACAGTGGAGAAAAATTATGTGAGTGGGCTGAACAAATGGTTGATGTAAAAGTAGGTTGGATAATAAAAATTACTAATTTTTAAGAAGTTCTGAGGATTTATACATTTTAAAAAAGCAAGTCCCTTATTTACTTCATGCCTGAACACAACTATTGTGGACCTGTTTCCATTTTTATATATTGCTCTCCAAATTTTCGCTGCATCTGTATATTTTACGTTGTTGCTCTCATAGTGCATACAGCATTTTGTATTTTGCATTTCTCATTTAACTGTGCATCGTAAACATTTTCTACATTTCCTTCTAGTTACAATAATTTTAACAGTATACAATATCATCATGTTGATCTATTGCAATTTACTAAATCATTGCCTTATTGTTGCATACTTAGATTGCCTGCTGGTTTTCTTTTATTTTTAGTAATGCTGCAATAAATACTGTTGTGCATACACTATTTTTCCTTCCATTCAATTATTTTTAGAGTACATATTCACAAAAATAGATTTATTGGATCTGAAGGTTAGAACATTTTTATAGCACTTGCTTTTTACCATTCTGATTTTGGAAGGATGCTACCAATTTTACGCAGCTGCAAACAACGTATATAGGAACTGCTTGTCCTCGGGTCTGTGTCAACAATAAGTTTAATCATGAGAAATGTTTGTGTTAATTTTATAGGCTTAAAATTACACTTTAAGATTGATTTAATTATGGTTTCTTTCTTCCTTGTGAAGATGGTAATTTTCTTAATTTGTTTGCTTATTATTTGTATTTTCATTCATGTAAATTATGTATTCCTATCATTTGGCCTTTTAGCTAATGAAGTCTTTTTTTCCCCCAGATATGAGAATTATTTATAGGGCATGAGATTTTATATAGAGCCATTATTAGCTCAAGGTCAGAACAGGAAAACGTCTTTGTTCTTCCCATATGAAGCCTGAGCATATCTAAATAAATAAATAAATAAATAAGCAAGCTAATGCCATATCTGGTTGAAAGGCTGGTATTGGGTCCACTTTCTTGGACTTCTCATTCTCTTGGCTACAGAAGCACCTCAGAAGATTGAGCATTAACATTATTTCAAAAAACTTTAAAATAGAACTACCCTACGGCCTAGTAGTTGCACCACTAGGAATTTATCCGAAGGATACAAAGATGCTGATTTGAAGAGGCCCATGCACCTTCGAGGCATGTGGGCATGCTATCAATGATAGCCCAAATGTCCATCAACTGATGAATGGATAAAAAAGATGTGGTCTATATATACAATGCAATACTACTCAGCAATGAAAAAGAACAAAATCTTGTCATTTGCAATAACATGGTTGGAGCTAGAGCTTATTATGCTAAGTGAAATCAGTCAGAGAAAGATACCATATGATTTCACTCATGTGGAATTTGAGAAACTCAACAGATGAACGTAGGGGAAGGGTAGAAAGAATAAGATAAAAACGAAGAGGGAGGCAAACCATAAAAGACTCTTAAACACAAAGGACAAACTGAGGTTGTTGGAGGGGGCGTAGTAGGAGGATGGGTTAAATGGGTGATGGGCATTAAGGAGCATACTTTTCGGGATAAACCCTGGGTGTCATATGTAGGAGATGAAGCCAAGACTACCTTGTATGTTAACTAACTTGAATTTAAGTTAAAAAAATAAAGAAAAAATACAACGTTAATTTATAGTAGGAAATGCACGTATTGGAAAAAACAGCCCATGACTGGCATTCAGATCACAAGTTACAGTAAAGATGTTTTAGAATTGAGAGGCTATAAAGAAAGTTTTACTGTAGACTTTCTGAAGAGTCAGGCATGCAGAATATATTTTTCCTTATTCAGTTCAGTAAACACTTCATAAAGAGAACATGCTGATTGCTGGGAAGAATACAAAAATGAACCAGGTTATGATTGAACCCTGTCTCTAACTGGACAACAAGTACATTTCATTTTTATGTACAAAAGCAAGATAATTACTTTTGTGAGGTTGCGGGGGGCGTGGAGCAGAGGTTATCTCAAAGTGTTAATGAGATGTCAGTAGGGAAAATACGGAGTTGGAAGGAGGGTATTCCAAGAAGAAAGGAAGAGGCAAGAGGCAGGTTGTGGCTACAGATAGAGGAGGGGAGTTGGAAGGGATGGGCGGAGTTCAGATTGGGTTGAACATCCTCCGGGGGGAGAGGGACAAGGCAGGAACAGTCATAGCGAGGCAGAGGGGGGCATGCTTAGGAATTTTATACTCCTCACTTTAGGAATAAAGGTATTTAAGGAGGAGGGTGCCAAGATCAGAGCTGTCTTTACACCACTTCTAGCTTTTTTTTTTTTTTTTTGAGATAATGGATTTTCCTTTTGCAGCTTCCGTATTTACACAGTTTCTCAAGAATGTTCTGTAAATTGTTAATAGACAGGAGAATAACATGATGTAGTAGAAAGAGAACTGCACAGAGAGTCGTGAAGCTGGATTATAATCACAGCATACTGCAGCCTTAGGGGTAGGTAACCCCATCCCTCTGGGGTTGAGCTTTTCAACATGTATTGTACACTTCATTTATTTATTTAAAGTAGGCTCCACATCCAATGTGGGGCTTGAACACATGACCTTGAGATCAAGAGTTGCATGTTCTACTGACTGAGCCAGTCAGGCACTCCCAGCTTTTTCACATGTTCAAGGGAAGAAAGGACTGTATATTTTCAAAGTTCCTTATAACATGAATGTTCTAAAATCCCAGATATGCTTCAAGAAACCTTAAAGACCTGTTTTCTTTAAATTCCTTCCTTCCTTCCCTCCCTCCCTCCTTCCTTCCTTCATTTTCTTCCTTTTCTTCTACCCTTTCTTCTTCCCTTTCTTTTCTATCAATCACATGTATCTTCATTTATAAGTATATACACCTGAAATTTTATCTCTAGAGTTTAATTTCATTGTATTTCAGCTTCTCAGTATTCACTAGTTTTCTCCCCATGTGCAAACAACACAGGGGTAATATACCAAATCAGTTGGTTATTATGAGTTCAGAAGGATTTAATTATATCAACTATTCTCTCACTTGACAACTAGAGGAGTAGGGATGTGTCATGTGAGAAGGGACTGGTGACTGGAGGGAATAATAAACAAAGAAACACTTACATGGTTTACCATGTGCATTTCCATTTATTAAATTGCTTAATCACAACAATCCTACAACATCTATACTATTAAAATCTTCATTTCAAGATGAGGATGCTGAGGCATGGAGACTTTATTATTTCCTTAAAGGCACACAGCTCATTAGTGGCCGAGCCAGGATTTGAACCCAGGAATTCTGAGTCCACACTTCTAGCCACCATATGCCACTTCTTCTTGAGGGTCTGTGGAGAGAAACATCTGTGGATCTGGATTCTGTCCATGGAAAGCACAAAGATCTCAGTCTCCATGGGAAACGGGGAGAGACGAGTTTTGAAAAGGGAGATAGAAATGTGCCAGTGATACTCCTGTGACTTCAACAATTTGCTCAGGAATGTCGCGATCAGGAGTTTAAATAACTGATGAAGACAGTGTAAGCCTTTCCCTTCCCTGAATGTATTTTAAAATGTAGATTCATGGTCATACAATGGTAGCCTGCATTGATTTCACTTAGATCTGTGATTGCACAGATTTGGTTGTTTTCTTGAGCAAGGCTAGAATGTCCAAGCACCATGGCTGTGAGAATGAGCCACATCAGTTGGTTTTGAAGTTCCTGGGTCATATTCAGGGGCCAGTGCTCCGTTATGTATTTCCCAGCACTGGGTCTTTGAAAGGTCAAGCTGTAATCAAACCTCCTAGTCTTTTGCCAGTTCCCTCTAAGTAACAGTTTTGCCACAGACTCCCTGAGAAATACTATTTTGCTTTTGTTTTCTTTCAGTTTGGCTCTTCAGCGTATCATAGATAGGTAACAATGGAAAGAAAGGTCTAGTCTTCGATATATAGGGGTGATTTGGTCATCAGTTAAAATAATGCATGTGGATGTGCTTTGTGTCCTATAAACTGCCATACAGATAAAAGGGTTATAGTTATAGCAGCCTTAGTATTTACATTGCAAGTGACCGTTACTTGTGAGTTTCCTCTGTTAAAAGGTGCTGGTTGAGTGGTCAAGGTCACAGCTTTGACAAGGAACAGACCAAAGCTTCAGTTCCTAGCTTTATTCTTAACATTTGTGTGGTCGTCATGGACAAAATGGGATTAACATCCACACTGGCCCCAGAGGCTTGTTGTAAAGCTTAAATGGGATAGTGCATGCAAATTGCTGAGCCCAGCCCCACGTGAGGACTCCATGCATCTTGGCTTTTAATGGTAGTGGTAGTGATAGTAATAGAAATATTATTCTAAAACAAAAGTCAGAAAAAAAGCAGTAGAACAAATTGAGTATATAACCCAGAACACACCTGAAATCTAAACCTATCACTTTTAAGCAGAAAACACATACAAGATAAATTTTCAGAAAACAGATTTGTGTCCTGAGTCTTTAGAAGCTCATTCTCTTTGACCCAGTTTTTTTCCCCCACATCTAGGACTCTGTTCTAAGTTAATAATCAGGGATTAAGGCAAAGGCTTATATACTAAAAGAGTCATTGGAAGTTATTTTTAACAGTGAAAATTATAGTCTAAATGTCCATCCATAGGAGAATGCTTTAATACTTTGATATGATAGGATATTTATTTTGTAGAATATTAAAAAAGTTATAATTCAAGAGAATATGTAATGACAAGTAACAATGTTTATTTACTATTTCAGAGAAAAGGCAAGATCATATTGTAATACTATTAAATATATTAATATCAATTAATATGCAAAATAAACATATTTAAATATATTTTTGTTCTTCAGCTGGAAATGGGGCTAAAATAGTAATGGTAATGCCTATATTTTAGGGATTTTGTAAGGACTATATGATGATTACTACATGCCTGATATATCTATCATATCATATACATATCATATACATATATCATATACATATACATACATATATATGTATCATTAGATGTTGACTAAGTTAAATTTTCCAAATTTTACTTACATGTCATGTGTATTAACCATCTTTTACTGAGAATCTATTATGTTCCAACCACTGAAAAAGATGCTGGCAATACAGAAATGGTTAAATGAAGCTCACATTCCAGTAAGGAGGGAGAGGTATATAAATAAAGGACCAGTGGACTTATATCTAACTATTTAAATTTATAAAGTCAGCTTCTAAAGTAGCCCCTCTCTGGACAAATGAATTGCAAAAAGGTACCTTTTCATCCCAGCTGAATCAGCTAAACAGTAAGGAACAGGTGAGTTTAAGCCCCCTTGCCCTCTCAGGGTGCTGGTTTCAACCTCCTTAAGTTTACACAGAGGCCCCTGAAAATAACCTTGAAATGTCCTGAAATTGACCATGAAGCACAGTAAATAAGATTTGGTGTCTATAACCCTGGACAATGATTATTTTGCACATTGAGGTTTGAGAAATCCTGAACTAGATTAAATAATGGAACAAAGAAAAAATCTATAGGCAGTTGTCTGGATAATCCCTAGCACTGAGTGAGTGATGGATGCAGAATTCTAAAATGTTTCTGCTCTACTGTAGGATTTTATCCGTTATGTTTTAGTATTCAATCTCTGTAACAATGCACACTGATATTTTTACTTGTCCTTATGAGAATTGCATAAAATAACATGTAGGAAAGCATGTAGCTCAGGGACTGGCACATAGTAGATGTTTACTAAATATTAATTGATCTATATATCAAACTTGCTTGATCATATCTGAAACACATTGTCCTTTGAAAACTTCTGGAGTGGAGATTTCCTCCTGCTTTTTGTCTTTCCTCACTGATGTCCTGCTAAATAACTCTGAGTAGCAGTCCCTCCCAAACACGTGGCCATCTGTCTCCCCCTTTTTCCAAAGTTAGGGAATCAACCCATGAGCTAAATGGTGTGTGGAGTTGTTCCCCTGAGATACAATGGATGTTAGCACAGGGTTCCGGACAGAAGTCTAAGGTGCCCAGAAGAGAGGCAGAATCTTTCCTGATAGCTAGCTGCACATTCACTCTTTTGCTCTAAATTAAAAAATGTAAGCAGTGGCTGCAAACAATAGGCTTCAGAATGCTGAAGAAGTATCACCTGGTGCTTGTTTCTTCGGGCATCATTACTACCATTTTGCCTGTATCTGACCATTTCTACCTGGGAGTTCGGAACTCTTCAGCTTCGAATTCATAGTTGATGTTTCTGTTCTAATCCCAGATTACCACACCAGGACAACTGGAACGGACTGAAATCGAGAAACTCTTAGGGGGAAGGAAATCATTAGCCTGTTGTGAGTCACCAGGACTGATGAAAAGTCAGATTAGGAAGGGTTTAAACTGCTATGGAAAGCCTACGATAGGCTGCCGGAGTATTAATCTTGAATATTTCCATTCTGCTAAACTTGCCTGGAAGTATTTTTAACATTCATCAGAGACATAGGTATCCCCTGTTCAAGAATTGATACCTTTCTGTAAACAAAAACAAAAACAAAAACAAAACCTGGATTATTTGAAGACTGATTTTCAGTATGCGCTATAGGCCTGTAGAGTAGTTAAATGTGGGCAGGGATCAAGGCTGTCTGGATTCACATCCTAACATTTCACCTGACAAGTTACCGTCACCTCTCTGTGCCTCTGTTTGCTTATTTGTTAACTGGAGACTATGGTAACACCTGCCTTCTAGAGATTTTGGAGAATTAATGAGTTAACACTTAAAACACAGTCTTGCAAAGGCTAAACACTTAATAACTGTGTTGTTATTATTATTGTCATTATTATCGTAGGTTGAGAGCTTTCCAGTACTGGTGGGTTTAATTAGTATCAAATCTCCCATTATTAAAGCTTTTCTACTATTAAATACTTGAGAAATGTTTTTAACAGGCAAGTTACTTGTAGGGAAAATAAATCCAGTTTATTTTATATGCGTCATCATTTGCTTGTTTGAATTTTATTTTGTTTTTAAAATTTATAATGATCTGTCATAAAATTTATAGTTTATAAAATACCTTCACAAGCATTACTCTCTAAGTCCTTGTAAGGATGCTGAAGCCGAGGCCCTGGGAAATTGGGTTCTTTGATTAAATAACCTCTAAAGAGATTATTTAATCTCTGAAGATCTTGAGGGGTTAAGACTTGAATCCGTGTTTTCGGACCCCATGTTCATCTCTCTGTTATGCTGAGTGGAGGGGAGCCTGAGAGAGCAGAAGTGCACAGGCTTTGGGGCTGTTAGAATCTTGCTTTGAGTTGTAGCACGGCACTCGCTATAGGTTGTGGTCCACAAATTGCCTGGTTTCACTGAGCCTCGCTTTCCTTATCTGCAAGAGTTAGAGGACCATACCTTCTCTAAACTTGCCGTGCAGATTGAAAACCAACCAGCTCACATGTAGGAAAGGCCCAGGTCCATGGCCATGACATGGTTGAAGACAGTTTTTGAAAAAATAAATAAAGAGGAATTCTGCCTTCACTTCTTGAGCATTGATAACGTACTGGGTACAGCGCTGAACTCATTTGTTTTTGTAACCAAATATGTATTTCGTCAGTGAGGGCCTGTGTCAGAGTTTGATTCTAGTTGCACCAAGACATCCTGTGATCCATATGATTCCATTTCCAGTCACTCATGATGATTAATGCACTTCTGTGAAAAAGGAGAAGGGACAAGAGGGGAATGAAGGTAAGAGGGATCAGAGAAAGAAAAGCCGGCCTCCTCTAGGCTTAGGGAACTTGTAAAATTCATTAGCAGCTAAGCAGCAAGGGGAAAGGTCCCTAAACAGTGGCTTCATCTCTTTGCTCCTGTGAACTAGGTGTTCCAGACTTCCAAATAGAGGGAAGGCGAGAACCGTGTGCTCGGTGGGTAAATGGTGTGCTGTGTTACACCATCCGGGTCATGTTTTCTAATTATTCAGAATTAACATTTGAAGGTGAAACACCTGCTTGGTCTAAGGGGTCTTTGGATTTGATGGTGTGCTCCTGGTTCTTCATTAGCGTATGGTGCTAGGATTCGAAGGTGAAATGATAGAAAAAGCAGGAGGATGTTATAGTTGCCACAAACATGTCAGACAGGTGCAAGGTATTGCCTCTTCATACAGTGGAGACGATTTTGTACATTGATTTTTTGGGAGGGTCCGTACCGGGTCAAAAAAAGCAAGTAAATTATTTCTCAGATGCTTGATTTCGAAAAATATCCCAGTGAAGTTTGAAGGAAGCTCCACTGAACAGATCCATAAATACAGAGAACAAATGGTTGCCAGAGGGGATGGGGGCAAGGGGATGGGCAGAATGGGGGAAGGGGAGTGGGAGGTACAGGCTTCCAGTGATGGAATGAGCAAATCATAGGGCTGAGAGGCACTGCGTATAGTCAGCGGTATTATAATAGTATGGTGACAATGATGGCCTGTGGTGAGCATAGCATGACATGTGGAAAGTTGAATCACTGTGTTGTACACCTGAAACTAATGTGACATATTGTGTGTCAATCATCCTCCCCCCGCCAAAAAAAAAAAAGGAAAAAGATAATGGAAGCTCCACTGAAAAGGTGAATCCTGTTGCTGGTGCAAAATGCCATCCATTAGCCAGTCAAGCGATTATAGCTCTAAATGCCTGTCCCTCTCCAAGTTGGGTGCTGCCACACCATGGCAGCCATCTTTGTTTCTCAACCGGATTACAGCATTGGGCTCCCAACCGAACTCCTCGTGGCTGCTCTTTTAGCCTCATAATTCATTTTCTACCCAGCAATTGGAGTGATTTTTTTTTTTTTAAAGCATAGATCTTATTCTCTGCTTTAGAATCTTCCATTGGCTTCCTATTTTACTTATTGCACTTAAAATAAAATCTAAATCTACTGTCATGGTCTATAGGATCTGATAGAATCAGACCCTTCTATCTTTCTGACTTCTCTCTTACTATCCCCACCCTTGCTCCAGGCATTTCTCTCTCTGTTTAGTTTTCTTTCTGATCCTAGATCAGCCAGATTTCCTTCTGGCTTGTGTCTTTACATTTGCTGTGCTCTGGATGAATCACTGGGTCTTTCTTGGCATGCAGCTCTCACTCTCTAGATAACACCTCTTCAGATAGATTTCCCTTTCTGCTGCTCAGTGTCCAGAACTTTATCTGAAGAATCCTAGGTGAATTTATGTTGTTCATTTATTCACTTTTGTATTATCTCTCTCTCTCTCTCTCTCTCCCTCTCTCCCTTGACCACAATGCAAGCTCCATAGGAGTAAGAATGATGTTCATTTCTTGCTGTTGTCATACCTGGTATGTAGAAGGAACTCTTAAGAATGTTTGCTGACTGGCTGATTGATTGAATGAATGAATGAATACAACTAGACAATGGGGATCTGTGAATGAATGAATAAATATGACTCCAGAGTGCAGGATCCATGGATGAATGAGTGAATGAAACTATATTTAATGAATGAATCAGTGAATGAATAAGCCATGAATAAGTGAGTGCATGAATGAATGAATGAATGAATATAATCCTCAGGATCCTCAGGGCCAGCAGTGAGCCTTGCCTTTTTTCCTCTATTCTGTTTTGCATGTAGGTACTCAGACAGTATCTGTTGAATTGGATTCAACCAAAAAATTTATCTTCCTGTTCAGTGAGAAAAAGTGTAAGATGAAATTTAAAAACATGTTTTGATAGTACTCTTCAGGGAGGAAACCTGCTTTTTGGATAACTAACCATCCCAGTTTGCCTGGAATTGATTTCCAGGATGCAGGGTTAGTAGGTTACCCTATGTGCTTTCCCTGGCTTTAGAATCAGAAAGACCTAACATATCAATGAGGCATTGTACTTAGCTGCTCATAACAGAAGCCAGAAGTGACATTATTTTACACAGGAAGAGTTATTCTTTCACATAAAATGAATTCAAATGTGGGCACACCAGGGCTGTATGGCAGCGTGAAGGTCATCGGTGACCCAGGTTCCTTGCGTCTTGGAGCTTCACCATCCCTAGTACATGGCGTTCATTCTCAGAGCAAGCTTGCGTGCTATCACGGCAGCTTGGAGCCTTCAGCTCTCACATCTACAAACCACACAGGGACTGTGCCCACTATCTGGCCTCTTAAGGAGACTTTCTGTGTGTTCCATCTAAACTCTTGTGTTTGCATTTCACTGGCTCTCTGTAGCTAAAAGAGAGGCTGAATAATATGAGATGATCTTTCAGCTGCGCAGATTGCCTCCCTGAATAATTTTTAGTAACATGTTACTGAGAGAGACTGGTTAATGAATAATAGACACTTAGCACTTAGCCACTCCTGCCATATCTGGATTCATCACTTTATTGATATTGTGACCTCATGAAGGCTGCTTCATTTCTCTGTGCCTATTTCTAGGTCTACCCTATGGTCATGAAAATAATGGTAGTAACGTCTATCTACATATTGGATTCTGGTACTTGTCAGGCAATGTATATACAGAATGGTCTGTTCTGCAAGGGGTATGTTATTCTCATTTAGATGAGAAGAGTGAGGTTAGCTGGTGGAGATAAATCTGGAATACAACCCAGAGCAGTTTGACTCAACATCCATTCTTTCTGTTATACTTCACGTTCTACCTCATTGGCTGTAGAGATTAAATGAGAAAATGAATATGAACTGAAGTGCTTGACATGTAAATTTTTGATATAAACCAAAGCAATATCTCCGTAAAGAAGATACTTGTGAGTTTTCTACAAGAGAATGTCTATGGTAGATGCATATGGAAAACGTTTTGATGTCATCTCTAAACCAAGTGAATCTGATGAACAACCCCTCACCCTCGTCACCCACCACCCCATCCTTTCTCCACCCCAGCCTCTTCTGGTGTTAAAGAACTCTCCCTACAGGAAGTGCTTCTTGTAGTCAGTACAGATTGGTTTTTTTTTGTTTGTTTTTTTTTTTTTTTTTTTTTTTTTTTTTGAGTTCTGTCTCCAGTGGAAAGCTGGAAGACCTGGCCACGATTTTTGAAATGCCACTTGAGGGGAATGATCAAGTCGTTTTTCACTCTCTTTCAATGTAATTTAGAGGCGAAAGAAGTCTCTGAACTGGTCAAAGGAGATGATAATCCCCTGGTACTAGGGGTGGATGACCATATCCTTCCTTAGCACTGGCAGTAAACATTTAGGTAATGCAGTGTATTCCTTTGGCATTCGTGTGCCTCTGAGCCTGTAGCCTAGCAAAAGGCCCCGCCCCTCACCATTGCTCTTTGTTCAACGGGGTCAAATTTTTTGAAAATTCATGAAGTTTTAAAATAGCTTTTTCCCCCCCTGAAATTGGCTATAGGCATTATTCTCCCTAATAATGTCTTGTCAATAGCTGATGTCTGATTTCCCTAAATTGCACTAGACTTTTCTCATCCCAAAACCCTTACAAGGGATCTCCCCCCAGACACATTTCAGAGTGTGATGGCTGTCTGTGTTTCCAGGGAATAATAAATGAGAAGAGAGCAGGGAGACTATATACATTCTTGGGCCTCAAAGGAGGCTGCTAACAAGCAAAATAAAGACACCTGGTTTTGGAAAGCTAACTCAGCCAGTTTGGGAGGCCACTATGGAGGAAATTGAATAGGAGATTTAGAAGCCAAAGTAGCAATTTATTTACCTTGTCATTTCTCATCATTTTACCTTTTTTTTTTTTTTTAAACTGTCTTGGTTTAGGAAAAAATGTGGATGGCACATAATCCTAGGGGTAAAATTTCATGCAAGAGTAGTAGATGAGTGAGTGAGAAGAGCCCTGGATTGGAAACTTAAGTTGTATTAGTGATTCTGAATCACAAGAATCATAATTCAGGTTAATACTTATCAAGGGCTTCTACATGCCTGACATTGTTGCTAAGATCTTTAAATGCGTTCTTACACTGAATTCTCCAAGTAGCCAAAATAATGATGTGTACTGGACGGTGACATCATCTCTCTTCACAGATGAGGGAATGGGAGGCCTGGAGTGGCTTCATATTTTGCCCCAAGTCACTCCATTAGCAAGTGGTTGAGACTGAATTTAGACCCACTTTTGTCTGCCAGGGATTGTAGTATATTAATCTGCCAGGACTGTCATAACACGAAATACTGGAGACTGGGTCACTGCGACAACAGAAATTATTTTCTTACAGTTCGGGAGGAACCAGGAGCAAGGTGAAGTGGTGAGTTTCTCCCGTGGCCTCTCCTTGATTGCAGATGGCCACCTTCTCACTCTGTCCTCACGTGGCCTTTTCTGTGGGTACGTGCGCTCTCTCTTCCTCTCCTCATAAGGACACCAACCCTATTAGATTAGGGCACCACTGCTATGACCCTGTTTAATCTTAATTACCTTCTTAAAGGCCCCATTTCCAAATACAGTCACACGGGGAATTAAGGCTTCGATATATGAATTTTGGTGGCAGTGGGGACCCAGTTCACTCCATAACTAGAGCCCATGAACTTAACCAGTGTCCTCAGCTATTCTGATAATAGGACTTTGCTCAAAATCATTATAACTTCTCTGGCTGCAAGTCTGTCATAGATTTAAAAAAAAAGTCCTTATTTTTTGAAAATAACTTTGTTGAGGTATTATTGATATACAATAAAAACTGCACTGATTATTCAGTTTTTAAAGACTTCTCCCACTCTAAAAAAGCTTATGATTAAGAAATAAATAGCATATAATTCATCAGCAAATCGAGGCATTATTGGCATAAAATTAAAATGGGGCCATTCTCATGGTGTAACTCTTGTGAAGGTGGGGAAGTATTGCGACTTTCTTTGGGGCCATGTCATTACTTCAGTCTATTATTACCATCTTCCCATCGTGTTATTGGCTATCCTTTTTTTCAAACACAAAAGAATTCAGTTTCTATTCTTGCTTCTTTATGACTTTCCCCAGCAAACAATTATTGCTAGTTTGGTGTATGCTAGGCTTTCTTTTTTCAAGCTTAAGCTCACTGAATGCTTGTTATATGTGAGACACTCTTTGAAGGCCATATGCTCCTTGTGTCTGATTTAGTCTTTGAATAAGCCTGGAGGGTGGCACAGGTGGGGAAATTGAACCTTTTGGTGCTTAAATAATTTCCCTGAGGTCAGTCAGCTAGAAATGGGAGAGCTGGTATTTGACTTCAGGTCTGATTCGCAAGCCTGGGTCTTTAGCTCTTAAGCCACTGAGATGAACAGCCTCTTGTGCTCTTGTAAGACTCTTATGCTTTTACTGGCTCTTGTGGCTTTGATTTTTGTTCCTATTGACTGCCTCTTCTGGGTACCCCTTCTTTCCCCCTTACTGCCCCCTCCTAGTTCATTTTATCTTGGATGGTGTACACAATATGAATGAGGGAGTTCTGCCTCTGTTTCACTCCCAAGTTTAATTGCATTGCCTGCTTTAACCTCTTGCCGATTAAGTAGTGGCAAATGTAGAAACCATTGTCAGATTTATAGGAGAAAGCAGGTTGAGAAGTGCCCTTGCTTTTTGAAGGATGCTTTCTTTTTTCACTGACATTACCTGGACTTTTGTATGCAATTGTTTTGTGCCTTCCATTATTTTTAAATTCAGCTTACAATTAGAGCTTGCAAATTGAATTGCTTTCTCCGAGGAGCAACGATTTCTCTATTTGGCAAGTACCAGTGTTCCCCCCGACTCCTCTCTTGCTCAGCTGAAATTAACATGGTTGATTTTGTTTCCATATACACTGCAAACTGCGGGTACTGCAAACCCGCCTGATCAGTAGAATCATGACCGCACTTAGTAATTGCTTCCACGGAGTCTATGGGGAGATTAGATATCAGCAGTGCTCGGTCTGATGAGGAGAACGGAGGTTCTTGAGGGAAGTACACAAGGAGCTTTAGGCAATGATCTTGGGGATTAGAGAGAGCTGTTCCTTTTCAGTTGCGCTCAGAAGTCTTGTGGAGTTTACAAAAGCCATGAAGGGCCCTGCTGTTGGAGGCGTCTTCTTCAGAGTCAGAATAAATTCAGAGACTTGGTTATTTACTGTGGCTCACAGATGCTGCAAAGGGGGCCACATCAACCCTGGATATTCTAGCTCACCCTCAGCTCAGCTCTGATTATATTTATTTGTGAAAATTTAATATCTAGCCAATTCTTCAGGACTTCGTGTTTCATCTCAAAAAAGTTGAACTGATTTTAGTTCCAGGAGTGAGAGGGGGATTAAGTGTATACCGAGAGACCACAGGGTGCAAAATGAGAGCCGGGATAGCTGTGTGGGTGGTCAGTGCTGGGTTCCTGAAAGTGCTCTGGAATCTAGACGCAGATGACCTGTAATATCCTTTCAGCTCCTGAGATTCGAGATCCACCCCCTACTCTGAGCCTTACCTCTCAACATGCCCCATAGGGTAGCACCCCGTATCTCTGTAATAGTTATGAACCTGGTAGTCCCTTAATACCCCAGGCATTTTTTTGTCTCTGTGCCTTTGTACCTCTTCTTACCTATTTCTGGGAAACTGTTTTCTCTGGTCTCCTGCATGGTTGATTCCTAGCTCGTCTTCAGAATACAATCCGAGCATTACCGCCTTTCTGTATATGAACATCTATCTCGAGGATTGAGTATAGGCTCTGTTCTGCACCCCTTCATACTGCCCCTGTAGTCCTGGGCACATTGTTTTGTAAGTGTTGGCTGACATACTCTTCTCCCCTTATTGAGATCCATGACAATGCCGTATTTATTTTGTAAATCACAGGTTGAAGATGTAACAGACTTGCGAAAAATGTTGTCAAATAGGTGAATGAAACACAATAGCAACGATGTTTTGGTGTATATGGAACCGTAGATTTTTATTTTTATTTTTTAAAATATCTTTCTAACGTTTATTTATTTTTGAGAGAGAGAGAGAGAGAGAGAAAGAGAGACAAGAGTGTGAGCAGGCAGGGCAGAGAGAGAGGCGGACACAGAATCCAAAGCAGGCTCCAAGCTCTGAGCTGTCAGCAGAGAGCCTGATGCGGGGCTCAAACTCACGAGCTGAGAGATCATGACCTGAGCTGGAGTCGGACACCCAGCCGATGGAGCCACCCAGGCACCCCACGAACTGTAGATTTTTAAAAGACGTTATTTTTGTTAACATTGAAAAATATATTTTATTTCATTAGTTTTTTTAGTGAGAGAGAGCATGTGCAAGAGGGGCAGCAGGAGAAAGAGAAAGAGAGGGAGAGAGAATCTTAAACAGTCTCCACACTCAGCACGGAGCTGATGCGGGGCCCATTCCCATGACCCTGAGATCGTGACCTGAGCTGAAATCAAGGGTCAGATGCTCAACTGACTGAGCCAGTGCGGTGCCCCTCAAAATTTCAATGAGACTATTTTTTATCCTTACAGTACCTAGTTTTCTCTTTTACGTACTTCGTAGGAATTATATATATATTTTGTAGGGTGTTGTCAGTGAGCATGTATATCAGTTTTTAAGAAAGTCACAAGGCACTGAACTAAAATTTAATAGTTAATATAAAGAAATAACCATTATGTAACGCTTATTTCTGTAGAAAGAAACAGATTTTGTGTTTGTAATATCAAATACAATGGGTAAGGAAATCTCTTCACTGGTGAATGGTTTGATGAATCCAATGGAGCAACTCCCCCTTTTTATTTGCAAATTGGAGAGGTTTTTCTGGTAATCCTGGGCATTCAGGAGACCTCCTTTCCAATAGAGGGCGCTGCTACTCCACAAGCTATGATGGACCCCAACGGATGAAGACATCAAAAGAATTGTTCTAAATGCATCACAGCTGGCTACTTGAAATTATGATTTATGTTCAGCTGGAGCCCAATTTGAAGAATTTTTAACCAAGGGGGAAAATGTCTACCTGCTCATTTTGCAAGCTCCAGTCTTGTTACACGCTATGTTTCGGCACTTTTCAGGTTCACTGGGGAAACCACAGTGAGTCTCACGGAGCCATGTTTAAGAGCCTCCCACGTTGCCTCTGCATGATGTACGAGCACTTCTACCTTTCAAGGAACCCATGTGTGCTGAACGCATTTCTATTTCACTTTCTCTTTCTAATAAATTTAGGCTAGGTCTGCCTACTTGGCCTCTGGCTACAGGAGGAAAGTGAATATGGAATGCACATGATTAATAACCTCAATGAAGAGTGTAGAGAGTGCATTTTCTTAGAGATCTGGTGCTGAGATGTGGAAGGACCTCAGCCTTTCTTTCATGCTTCCTCACTTTCGTTCACGCTGTTCTCTTAGCCTTGACTGCCCTTGCCCCTTCTCTGCCTGCTACATCCTCACCGTTCTCTGACAGCCAGCCCAAACACCCGTGTAGAATTCGATACTCATACTCATGTACCACCCACCCCAGCTACTTTCTTGTAATTATGAGTGGCACTTGCTTCATTTTGCCTTATATGATTATTAGCTGTTTATGTATTTGTCTCTCCTCTAAGACTGTAAATGCCCCATGGCCGGAGCTGGGTTGTATTCATCTCTGCACCTCGGGCACCAATAGACTGCACAGCATAGTGCCCAACAAACATTTGTTGATTTGAAATACGTGTTTCTGAGGTCTGTATTGCATGCAAACACTGAATTTACAGTAATGAATGGTCACAGCTTTATGGAATTTCTAGAAGTGTGGCTGTCTATATGTATTGATAAAAAATAAAAAGGGGCGCCTGGGTGGCTCAGTCACTTGAGCATCTGACTTCAGTTCAGGTCATGATTTCATGGTGTGTAAATTCAAGCCCTGCATTGGGCTCACTGCTCTCAGTGCAGAGCCGGCTTGGGATCCCTCAGGGATCCTCCTCTCTCTGCCACTCTCCTGCTCTCTCTCTCTCTCTCTCTCTCTCTCTCTCTCTCTGTCTCTCTCTCTGTCTCAAAAACGAATAAACATTTATTAAAAAAATAAATAAAAAGGATAAAAAAGCATATGATGGTTGAAATACGACGAATTGTGTGGTGCGGATACAGACGATACTGCAATTTAGGAGATGGTCTTTTGTAGACTTTGGCTACAGTGGCACTCTGGGGTTTTCCTTTTTACTATATTTTCTGTTTTCATGAAAAATCCGTCTTTAGATGATTCCTAGAAAGGCAGTGCTGTGACATGTGATACACCCCAGATAGCTCTTGCCAAGTACTTTTGACATTTCTTTAATGTTTTTACGCAGTTACACCTTTTCTTCCTTGTGACGTGAACAGTCACCCAGGTCTCCCTTTTCCTCATGTCTGACACCATGTTTACAATGAAGCCACAGTGTCACACGGTGAACACATGAGGGAAGATGCCCCGCCGGTTGTCCACAGAACTGTTTGTGAGAACCTTTGGCTTCCGTCATTGTTTCTTACAAACCAGAAACCTTTATCACAGGACTAACGTGCTTGATGTGAAAAACGGAAATAATTTCTACAAGTACAAATGGCATGAAAAGTGAGATTCTCTTCCTTCACGTGTTCTCCAAACTCTATTCTGACCCCCAGAGAACCACAGTTTCTAGTCGCTTATATGTTTATACACACACACACACACACACACACACACACACACACACACACACAATTTTTCTTTAGAGGTACTATTTTGATTTCCCCTTTTACCTAGTGACAGACAATAGGATTCTAGCCAATCCTAGCAAGACTCTTCTTACAAGTTTAAGTTCTGATAGTTCTGTTTGCCTGTCCTTTTCCCCCATGGCTTATCTAAATGCTGGGCACTTAAGGAGGGTCATGGCTTCTGGAGTGAAAAAACAGCTGGACTCTATGGGGTATGTTCACCTTAGAATTTTCTGCGGCATGTATTGTCCTCCCTGGTTCCTGGTTCCCTGAGCACCCAGTAAGGTATTGGCATTCCTATCTGGTCCTTGGCTGCACTGTGTATGTCACTACCTTCTGGTCTGTATAAGAGCCCTTCAGGTGTATAGACTTTCTTCTGTGCTGATGAGGAACAGTTCTTCAAGATACGGGGAGCGAGGTGGGGCTTCCTTTACCTTTCACATCCTCCTTCCCCGTACAAGCATCCCAGGCATCTTTCCTGAGTGAGTGAGAGCCCCCTTTGGAAGTGCTTGCCCCAGGGAAAACAGGCAGCAGGCATCTCTGCTATGAAACCCTGTATATAGCAGAAGGTTCTGTTTCTCCCATACCCTTGAAGCTAACCTTGGGGGAGAGAGCAGAAGTATCTCTCCCTTCTTCTACTAGCCAGGGAGAGGTATTCCGCCCACCCACGTCTTCTAGGATAGGAAACAAACAAAGAAATGGTGTTGCAAATGTTGTACACATGGATCTCAGCTTTTAAAAACTGAAATGTCAGGAGTTGGATGTCTTTTTCTATCTGCAGTTCTGTAGTGACATCTTTATCTTAACAAGCGACGGAGTACCCGAAGTGGGGTTACAGTGCAAAAAGGAGTTTGGGGGAAAGTGTACTCATTCACTGGTCCCAGAATCACCCAGACCCCCGTAAGACACACATGCACACCTGCATAGTTGTTTTACCGTTTCCTTTCTGTTGGTCCTTTACGTAAATGGGATCATACTTCACATATTGTCTGTGATGTGCTCTTTTTTTTTTCTTTAGTGATATATCCTGCACATATTTTAATTGCTGCATAGTGTCTCTTAGTGTATTAGCCTAATCTGGTGGCCATAAAAAAATCCTGTATTTCTTGTGGTTAAAACCACAGGAGTTTATCTCTCACAGTTCTGGAGGCTGGAAGCCAGATCAAGGTGCAGCAGGGTTTGATTTCTGGTGAGATCCCTCTTGCTGACTTGCACATAGTCACTTGGCCTTTCTTGAGTGCACATAGAGGGGGAGTTCTCTGGTGTCTCTTCTTTTAAGGACACTAATCCTACTGGATCAAGACCCCACCCTTAAGGCCCCATGTAACTTTTATTACCTCTTTATAGGCCCTATCTCCAAATACAGTCACATTGTGTATTAGGCCTTCAATATACGAATTTTGGGGAGACACAGTTCAGTCCATAGCACTTAATGTGATGATAAATGCATTCTATAGGAGGAATATTAACCATTGGTCACATATATTTTAATAGTTTTCTAATCTTTCACTTGATTAAAACATTGTGGTAGTTTTCATTCCATAAACTTTTCAAATATATAATTTTTGATTTGGTAGGGGCATCATAAAATGTTCTCATAATCCAGTGCTTCCCACAATTTACACAAGGAGAGACCTAGTCATGGCATTCATAGTTCTTCTTCTCTCCGTGCACCCCCCATCCTCACAGTGCCCGCCCCCCCACCAGGTCACACCTCCTGGACTGTGGTACAGAGCAGAAATGCTTAGAGTGCCTGTTGTCATAAAAACCATCAGGATAAAAGCAAAGTGAATGTAATTCAGCCCGCTTTCCTTATGCAGAAATCAGCAAAAACCATCTTACGTCTCCTTGAATTGTCATTTCTGAGTTAGTGACTCTTTTGTGGGCTGTTGAACTGTCTCAGCTCTCATTTAGAATTGCATTTGGAGACTTCTAAAAGGCATTTGGCCCACTGAGCACCGAGTTCCAGTGGACATATCCGGAGAAGTCATCTTGTTTGTTTGTTTGTTTCTTTCTTTCTTTCTTTTTTTCTTATTTTTTTTATGAAAAAATAGAAACACAAAAAATTAGGAAAATAGTGTTGTGAGATTTGTGACCTCAAGGCCTAGCCTTGGCTCCCCCTGACCTTCTCTCCTCCATTTCATTGGATTCTTTTGAAGCAGGTCCTGAGTGTTGCATTATTTTATCTACAACTGTCTCATCCTGTAGTTGCCCATATTCTGTATTTTGCTGGCAATCTCCCTATGGTGTCATTTAACATGTTCCTCCGTATATCTTGTAAATGGGCTGTCAGTTCTAGAGCAGCAATTGTCAAAGGGTGGTCTGGGGTCACGTGGCAGGGGGTTTCTGAGGCATTCTCAAAGGATGTATGGGATCTAGACTGTTTTTACAATAATACTAAGGTGCAAATTGTCTTTTTTTTAAAGTTTATTTACTTATTTTGAGAGAGAGAGAGAGAGAGAGACAGAACCAGTGTTGGGGTCGGGGAGAGGGAGAGAGAGAACTGACACAGAGCCCAAACTCATAAACTGTGAGGTCATGACCTGAGCTGAAATCAAATCCAGAGTCAGACGCTTAACTGACTGAGCTGTTCAGGTGCCCGTTGCTACGTGATTCTTTAGGCTCATGTATTTCCTGCCTCAAGTTTGCGGTCAGCCATTTCTCCTAGGAGCTCTGGTTCCTTTTATTGGAGAATAATATTAAAAACCACAATCTGGGTGCTAGGTATGCTCATTGTTACTCAGATGCTGTTTCTTTCAGATATCAGCTAAGTGAGCATAGAAATATGTATCTAACCTGTGTACACATGTAACTCAATATTTCTTCATGTAACCATATGCACCTATATTAATCTAAATATGAGTTTATACCCGTGTCTCCAATTGTGTTCCCACGTGGATCATTCTAGCCTCTACCCCTTGCTTATCTGTAAATTTCCACTGTTAACAATGAGAAACGTGGCTTCTAACATCCACCATCCACTTACTTAATTGTTCTGTTCTAGTATACATGTGTAGCTGTATCAGAATTAACCCATAGTCTCTTGGGAAACAACGTTATCAACTAGAATACAGTGTGTTACCTGCAGTTCCTTTGACCTTTAGTCAGCACTTTTCCCCTCCCCCGAAGTTCCCTTCTCCCCAGTTGTATTTGTGATACAGTTAGATTCTCCTCACAGAATACATTGTTTCCTGGGATCCCCCTAGGTCCTAAATGAGTTTTGGAAATTTATATACATTAAGGTTTGCTCTCTGTGCAGTAAAGTTTTGTGGATTTTGATAAATGTATTCACCATGGTAAAAATCCCCTATGCTTCACCTATTCAACCTTTGCCACCTTTTATTTATCACATATATAGTTTGCAAATATTTTCCCCAAGCTTTTGAACTGCTCTTTGATTTTTTTTAACAATGTCTTTCACAGAGTAGAAGATTTTAAGTGCTATAAAGTCTAAGTTATCAGTCTTTTCTTTCATGGATTATGCTTTGGGTGTTGTATCTAAAAACTCATTGCCAAACCCAAGATCATGTAGAGTTTCTCCTATGTTTTCTCCTAAAAATTTTAAAATATTGCATTTTATATTTGGGGATATGATCCATTTTGAGTTAACTCTTTGTGAAAGGTGGAAGGTCTGAGTGTAGATTCAGAGTTTTCTATACCACATCCAGTTGTTTTAGCCCCTTTTGTTGAAAAGACTATCTTTGTTCTTTGCTCTTCTGTCAAAGATCCGTTGGCTATATTTGTGGGTTACCTATTTCTGGGCTTTCTATTATATTCTGTTGATTTGTGCATCGATACTGTGCTGTCTTGATTATGGTAGCTTTAAGTAACTCTTGAAGTTGGGTTGTGTCAGTCTTCCAATTTTGTTCTTCAGTATTGTGTTAGAACTGGATCTTTTGACTTTCCATATAAACTGTAGAATCAAAATAGCTTTCTATTTCAAGATTATGTTTTGTAATTAAAAAAAAGAATTATAGAACATTCATGTGATGCAAAAGTCAAATCTACAAAACGCCCATTTTTGTCCTCTCCATTCTTTTTGCTACATGCCCTAGTAGATATATTTAAATACACACACCTGTGTATGTACATCTATTGCATATGTACGTGTGTGTGTGTGTGTGTGTGTGTGTGTGTGTGTGAGTCTGTTTCCTCACTACTTTGCCAATATCCTTTTCAAACTTGTGGATTTTTTCTAATTTGATAGGTGAGAAACAGCATCTCAGTGTAGTTGTAATTCACACATTTCTTATGAGCAAGGTTCAACATCTTTTCAAATGTTTAAAATCCATTTGTATTTGATTTTTTGTGAATTCTCTGCTCATGTCTCTGCTCATTTTTCTATGTTGATGGTTTCATTCTTTTTTATTTTATAAGCTCTTTCTTTATTAGGGACATCAACCATTTGCCAGTCAGGTGTATTGCAAATATTTTTTCATGGTGTGTCACTTCTGAAAGTTTATCTTGAAGCTTCCAGAAAGCATGATATTTTTTTTTTCATCCCATAAGTCCTGTGGGAGAACTATCTCTTCATCATTTTATAATAGTTATGTTTAGTCGATGTGGTTTGGGAGTATGTGACTACCCTTTCTTCCCCAAATGCCCAGGAGAAGAAAGAAAACCCAGAGGTGGTTGTGTGATTTCTGTCCTTCTGGGCTGTCAGGTAGCACATCCTTCTAGACACATTAGTTTTTCTGGCAATGGAGTCGGGCATGGTCCAACCAAGACCAACAGGAATGCTTTTTTGGGTTTGTGAAATGCTGTTGGAAAGGCCTCCCTGATTTTATCATCATGAGTGTGGGCTGCTGGGAGAAAATGTCTTCTGTCTTTTTGAAAGAGTAGACTTGAAAATGATGCCAAAATAGAGAAGAGAAGAGAGACAGGTGAAGAAAGAGAGAGAGATGCCTGAAGATAATGAACCTCTGCACCTAGCTGGGCCTCCATTTCGGCCACTTTATCGTATGAGCAAGAGAATTACTTATTTTTGTTTAAACTAGTTTGAGATTGTTTTTTCTTAATAACCAAACTATGACCAACTACTACAAAGTTGCTTGTTTTCAAGGGATGCTTGTTGCTATCTAGTGGTTCTAGGTAATATCAGTTCAGAGAAGCAACTGTGTAATCATGGAAACTGACACATAGAATTTTAATAAAATTAACACAGCATTACAAAAAGTCTTCCAATTAGTGGGTAGAAGTGTCTAATTATGTTTGTCATTAATTCAGCTTTCTGGGAAGTATAAAAGTAAAACAAAAACAAAATAGAAATCTCCAAACTACTTGCCTGTTCTTCTGTAAAAATGATTAATTATAAATATCAGGGCATCGTTTATCTTCTGCTAACACTTTGATTAGAATGATGTCTGATCAGTTGTTATATGAATCTTTTTACCAAACTGACTCCAAATTTATAAACTCCCCATAAAAGCTTCCAGTTTCCCAGAGTCCATGTTCTTTGTAGTCACCTTGAAAGCTGTGTCTTTATTGCTTCCTCCCTCCAGTTTTCAAATAATCAACTTCTGTCCTCAAGAACGGGTCTGGTAGAAGAGAGATGTTTGTACAAAGATATTATGTCTTAAGTGAGGATTATGTTAGAAAGTCTACACATAAGACAAAAAACACATATGCTCATAGTTGACCTTGAGAAACAAAGAGGAAGTTTCCATTGGGAAAATAGCAAATTGCCCATCACTGTGTTGGGCATAGCCACTTTTTCCTTCGGTTTTGCAACCAGTGGCTATTTCTTCAATCAGATAATGTACTTGGCCTTGGTCTAAGGGGCATTTTTTAGGGAAAATTTGTATCTTTAAATACTAGAATAGCACTTACACAGCAAGATACTCCACTGAGGTGACAGAAGATTTGTGTTTTCCAAATCATGCACACACTAGGAATATGTTCACTGAGTCCATCAGCAGACAGAATCCTCAGTTTCAAAATTATTTATCTTTCTCTCAAGTGTGTGCATTGAAGTCTCAAATTTATATGCACAATGGATTGAATGTTTGTGAGGTCCCCCACCCCAAATCATGTATGTTCAAGCCCTGACCGCCTTCCCCCCCGCCCCCCCCCCCCCCCACCATGTCCTGGCATTTGGAAATGGGACCTTTGAAGGTGATTAGGGTTAGATTACTTCTAACTTCCACCCTCATGATGGGATTAGTGGCCTTAAGGGGAAGAGAGTGAGGGAGAGCCCTATACATACACTGAGGAGAGGCCATGTGAGTACACAGAGATAAGGTGACAGTCTGCAAGGCAGGAAGGAAGCTCTTGCCAGAACACAAGCATGTTTGTACCCTCATCTCAGACTTCCAACCCCAGAATGGTGAAGCATGTTCTTTAGTCCACCTAGTCTATTGTTATTTTTTTGTGACAATCCAAGTGATAGGAGTTAGTTGAAGTATGTGACCCGTTCCTTCTACCCAGGGCAAGACCAAAATAGAACAGGAGAGGTGACTTCTGACTCAAAGCAAGACAGTCTGATTCTCTTTCTTGTAAGTGTAGAACTCATATTCAGAAGGGAGATACTGACTGGGGATGCTCCAGCTAGGACATGATGTGGCCCCAAGGTTCACCTGTACCTTTGACTCTCAGTGGCTTCCTACTGCTCTGTCCAAGTCTCTCACAAAGCACAAAGCATTTCTTCTCCTGACTCCATCTCAATGGACACATGTAGACCCTTCTAATAAATTCTGCACCATCATCTCTTCTCCCAAACACGTAGTTCGGCTCAATCTACCTTGAAGTGAGTTTCCGTTATGTCCCAAAGTCCTTGATTTATGGAGTGCTACACTTACAACAAACACAACCCATTATTCTTACAGTGGTGTGAATAACTTGTAGTAGGGCTGATACTTTGAAACTCAGAATTCATTTCCTCTGCAATTTAGAATGAATGTCAATAATATGAATTCAAAAAACACAGCTCACGAAGGCCTTGTGTATTGAGCTTGAGTTTGTGTTTCCCTTGATTTTACATTCCTTCTTTGCACTTAGCCCTGCCCCTTCAACTGGCTATGGCAGCTTCCCACTTTACTGGATTTCTAAAATCTTGTATTTTTTTTAACGACAATATGTTGCCCTATATTTCCCTTCTTCATTGTAAATTCTCCATCTTCCTTAATTAGGTTCTTCCCACACTTACTGCATAAAAACTCATCTTAAGCAAGTTTGTTAATTGCCAGAGGGTGTTGCTAAGACTTAGAATGTGGTTTTATTTTTATAAATAAGGCTGTTTATAACATATTAGAATAAAGTTGTGACTCAGGGATCCTGGAAAGAGGCATCATTCATTAATAGAAGCCTTCTTACGATGATGGAGGGAAAGAGGAGATTCTATAGTAAATGTAAAGGAAAGAAGGCAATAACCATACAGCACTGTCATCTACTTCCTCTTAATTGTTACTTACCAAAACTTAATTGAGGAAGCTTCGTGCTGTCATCCTCGTGTTGTTAGTGCTGGCAACGGAACAGAGCATAAAGGTAGTGACTCACCTAAGTTCACCTGCTCAGTTAAAATCAGCATCATAAGGAGCAGTTTGATGACTCTTAAGAGTATTATAGGAAGGGTGGAAGCCGTGTCCTCCGATCCATGCTACTTGATGACTAGGTGACATTGGTTATTTCACCTTTCTGTGTTTCCATCATCTTATCATCAAAATGTACTAACTCGTCTTGGTTTCAGTGAGACAATATGTAGGAAACGCTTGCTACACAGTCTTAAAACTGTTACCAAATTTCAATCAGCCAATTGCACATCCTGCTGCCTTCCACACTGTCTTTGTGGCTGAGTAATTTGATAATTATAGTAGAAAGGTGTGGGATATGTGCCTTCTTCTCGATGGAGTTTGAAGAAAAATTAAAGGGCCGAGTTGTAAGGCCCATACCTGGTTTTACACATTATCTTCCCTCACGTTTAATTTTGCCCAAATAAGGCCATAACAATGAACAATTTTATTACAACTCCTTTCTCCATAAATGTGTAACGTCTCCACCCTACTTAACTTCCCACTGAAAAATAGAGCTCAGAAATATTTCATGGATGTAATCATAGTGGCGATAAGGTGGGAGACTTATAGGAAGACACCAGATAACTTTTTGTGTGTCATACAGCCTCCCAGACGTTGGAGGCTCAGAGTCCCTGGCAAAGCTAATTCACGGTCTGCAAACCCATTTTTTGTGTGTGCAAACCTAGGGTTCACAGAGGACCAGGAAAGACTCCTGTAGGAATTATGCTGACTCTTCAGAACATTGCTGCCTCTCTCTTATCTTGGATGTTCTCCTATCTGGAATCTTCACTTTCCTTTTAATTTTTTGTAATACTTTATTGTTTTAATATTTATTTTTCTGAGAGGGAGAGAGTGCAAGCAGCAGGGTATGCAGAGAAAGAGGGAGACACAATCCGAAGCAGGCTCCAGGCTCTGAGCTGTCAGCACAGAGCCCGATGTGGGGCTCAAACCCACGACCCGTGAGATCATGACCTGAACCGAAGTTGGACACCTAACCGACTGAGCCACCCAGATGCCCCTTTCTTATTTTAATTCCAGTGTAGTTAGCATACAGTATTATGTTAGTTTCAGGTGTACGTATAGTGACTCAGCAATTCTATACATTATTCAGTGCTCATCATGGTAAGTGTACTCTTAATTCCCTTCAACTGTTTCAACCATCCCCTCCCCACCTTGAAACCATCAGTTTGTTCTTTATAGTTAAGTGTCTGTTTCTTGGTTTGTCTCTTTTTCTCTTTGTTCATTTGTTTTGTTTCTTTAATTCCACATGAGTGAAATTATATGGTATTTGTCTTTCTCTGACTTATTTTACTTAGCATTGTACTCTTTAGCTCTGTCCATGTTATTGCAAATGGAAGGATTTCATTCTTTCTTAGGGATGAGTAATATTCCATTGAATATATGTACCACTTCTTGTATATTCATTCATCTATGATGGATACTTGGGCTGCTTGCACAATTTGCTATTGTGAATCATGCTGCAGTAAACACAGGGGCCCATGTATCTTTCAATTAGGAATAATTGCAGCTCGGATAAACCTCATTGGCTTCGATACTACCACTCCACAAGGCTGCATGTATCTTTTCAAATTAGTGTTTTCCTATTCTTTGGGAAAATATCCAATACTGGATCATCTGGTAATTCTGTTTTTAATGTTTTGGACCAGTTTGCATTCCCACCAACAAACAGTGCACAAGTATTTTTTCTGTGTTTTTTTGATTTTAGTCAGTCTGACAGGTGTGAGGTGATAGCTCATTGTTGTTTTGATTTGTATTTCCCTAATGATTATTGACATTGAGCATCTTTGCATGTGTCTGCCTGCCATCTGTATGTCTTTTTGGTGAAATGTCTTCTGCCATTAAAATATCCATTTAATTGGATTATTTGTGTGTGTGTGTGTGTGTGTGTGTGTGTGTGTGTGTGTGTGTTGAGTTGTATAAGTTCTTTGTATATTTTGGATACTAAGCCTTTATCCAATTTGTCATCTGCAAATATCTTCTCCCACTCAGTAGATTGTCTTTGAGTTTTGTTGATTTTTTTTAATTTTTATGCTGTGCAGAAGCTTTTTAATTTGATGTAGTCCTAATAGTTTATTTTTGCTTTTGTTTCCCTTGCCTCAGGAGACATACCCAGAAAAATGTTGGTATGACCAATGTCAGAGAAATTATTGCCCGTGCTCTCTTCTAGGATTTTTATGGTTTAGGGTCTGACATTTAGGTCCTTAATCCATCTTGAGTTTATTTTTGTGTATTCTGTAAGAGAGTGGTCCAGTTTCATTCTTTTGCATATAGCTGTCCAGTTTTCCCAAAACCCTTTGTTGAACAGACTTTTTCCCATTGTATACTCTTTCCTCCTTTGTTGAAGATTAATTGGCCGTATAATCAGGGGTTTGTTTCTGGACTTTCTATTGTATTCCATTGATCTATGTGTCTGTTTTTCTGCCACTACCAAACTGTTTTGGTTACTACAGATTTGTAGTATATCCTGAAATCTGAGATTGTGATATCCCCAGTTCAGTCCTTCCTTTTCAAGATTGCTTTGGATATTTGGGATCTTTTATGGTTCCATACAGATTTTAGGATTATTTATACTAGTTCTGTGAAAAGTGCTCTTGGTATTGTGATAAGAATTGCATTAAATCTGTAGATTGCTTTGGGTAGCATAGACATTTTAACAATATTTGTTCTTCCAATTCTTGAGCATAGGATATCTTTCCATTTGTTTGAGTGGTCTTGACTTTCTTTTATCAGTGTTTTATACTTTTCAGAGTATAGGTCTTTCACTACTTTGGTTAGGTTTATTCCTTAGTATCTTATTATTTTTGGTATAGTTGTAAATGGGATTGTTTTCTTAATTTCCCTTTCTGCCACTTTGTTATTAGTGTATAGAAATGCAAGATATTTCTGTACATCAATTTTGTATCCTATGACCTTACTGAATTCATTTATGAGTTCTGGGAGTTTCTGGTGGGGTCTTTAGGACTATATATATGTACATATATATGTACATATGTCTCTATATATGTAAATATATATATGTATATATATGTATAATCACATCATTTGCAAATAGGGAATATTTTTTTCTTCTTCCTTACTAATTTGGATGTCTTTTCGTTGTTGTCTGATTGCTGTGACAAGGGCTTCTAGTACTGTGTTGAATAAAAGTGGTGAGAGTGGACATCTTTGTCTTATTCCCAATCTTAAGGGAAAAGCTCTCAGTTTTTCCCCATTGAGTATGATATTAGCTGTGGCTTTTTAATATATGGGCTTTATTATGTTGAGGTGTGTTCCCTCTAAACTTCCTTTGCTGAGGGTTTTTATCTTGAATGGATGCTATACTTTGTTAAATGCTTTTCTGCATCTATTTAAATGACCCTATGGCTTTTAATCCTTTGTCTTGTTGGTGTGATATATCAATCACCTTGATTGATTTGCGAATATCGAACCACCCTTGCATCCTGGGAATAAATTTGGCTTGATCATGGTAAGTGATTTTTTTAAAGTTTATTTATTTATTTTGTGAGGGGTGGGGAGGGGCAGAGAGAGAGAGGGAGAGAGAGAATCCAAAGCAGGCTTCATGCTCAGCACAAGCCCAAAAAGAGGTTCAGCCTTGTGACTGCAAGATCATGACCTGAGCCGAAAGCAAGAGTCAGATGCTTAACTGACTGAGCCACCCAGATGACCCATTGTGGGAAATGATTTTTTAAATGTATTGTTGGATTTTGTTTGCTAATATTTTATTGATATTTGCTAATACTTGCATCTGTGTTCATCAGAGATATTGGCCTGTAGTTTTTTTTGTAGTGTCTTTATCTGGTTTTGGTATCAGGATAATGCTGGCTTCAGAGAATGAATTTTGAAGCGTTCCCTTCTCTTCTAATTGTTGGAATAGTTTGAGAAGAATAGGTATTAGCTCTTCTTTAAATGTTTGATGGAATTCACCTGTGAAGTCATCTGGTCCTAGACTTTTGTTTATTGGGAGTTAGTTTTTTTTTTTAATTAATTAATTAATTAATTTCTGATTCCATTTCATTGCTGTTCAGATTTTCTATTTCTTCCTGATTCCGTTTTAGGAGGTTATGTGTTTGTAGGAATTTATCCATTTCTTTGGAATTCTCACTTTTCTTGGCCTCTTGCCCACATGCTTTGGTCTGAATAGGTTTGCTTTTTTAATTTCACATACAAACCTGAGAAGAGCTGAACAAGTTTTCTTGGTTGGGAAAACAATTCTCTTTGTAGCTTCCCATGAAAGATAATGCCCATGGGCAGTATGGGAATTCTCATTGTCATCTCCGGCAGGAAGTAATGACTGGAACTTTGCATCCTCTCTTAAGAATTTTATTGATGATAACTTTTAGTGACTTGAGGAAATCAGAGTATTTTTCATGAAGGTAAGAATTTGATGTTGTATGGGAACCAATTTGTCAATAAATTATGTTTAAAAAAACAGCTTTACCCCCCAAAAAGGGGGAAAAAAGAATTCGGTGATGTTAATTTTATTATAATTTCACTTAGAGTACATACTAGATAATCGGTCAACCTATTTGCCTGGATACACCATTCAGCCTACAAATCAGAAATCAGCCACTTTGTAGTGGTTTCCTTTAGATTTTTGGTAATATAGATTTTTAAGTGAGTAAAGTTCTAAAATGAAGGGCTTATACTTTATTGCTCATTGAGTGCCTTATGGGTTTGTTGTAGTAACAGATATAAATTGAGTGGAGCCTTTTCTGCTATACCTTCTCTGTGTTTCACCCATTGTCTGTCCTTGTGCTTAGTGAAGGACCTCCCTCCATGTTGTTATGTTCTGATTCCCTCTAAACCTTGAAGGTGATTTTTAAGAGTCATTTGTCTGATTCACCATATTTCTCTTTGGTTCTAACAGTTTATACTCTGACCATAAACCCACAACTGCCATCTAATTGTGCCAGATTTTTTTTTTATCTCTTAAAGAATTGGCTCAGAATCTCTGCATAATATAAACTGCTATGGGAAATAATATTTTGCTTTAATGTTACTGCCTTCTGAGATCTATTTTATTTCTTCTAGGACCCTGTGATTTAGACTAGTAATTATTTTCTTGCCTCTTAATGTTTTTTATTTTTTATTTTTTTTAAATTTTCTGTTTAACCTTCACCCTCTCCTTCTTGAGCTGCTGGTAACTCAGTTTAATTTTTTTTTTAATTTTTTAATGTTTTATTTATTTTTGAGAGAGAGAAAGAGAGAGAGACAGAGGGTGAGCAGGGGAGGGGCAGAGAGAGAGGGAGACTCAGAATCCGAAGGAGGCTCCAGGCTCTGAGCTGTCAGCACAGAGCCCGATGCGGGGCTCGAACCCACAAACCGTGAGATCATGACCTGAGCTGAAGTCAGACACTTAACCGACTGAGCCACCCAGGCACCCCAACTCAGTTTGATTTTTTGCTCAAAAGGAATGTCCACTGTTTTCTGTCATCTTTGTAGATGTGATTACTTCAAAAGCACATATTTGAAAATATGAAATATAAAATTACGGAGACATGAAATGGTCATATTTACTCAATTGTACCATTGTTAATGAGAATAGCAACTAACCTTCCCCGAGTGTCTGCCATGTCCCAATGTCTGGGCCAGGTGTCTGCTCTGTGTGTGTGCATACTCCTCTGTGGGTGTGTATGTATGTGTCTGCAAGTGCCTGTGGGTGTTTGTGTGTTGAATGAAATCTCATTTAATTATTAAAAATCAGAGGCGCCTGGGTGGCTCAGTTGGTTAAGCGTGCGACTTTGGCTCAGGTCATGATCTCGCGGTCTGTGAGTTCGAGCCCCTCGTCAGCTCTGGGCTGACAGCTCAGAGCCTGGACCTGTTTCAGATTCTGTGTCTTCCTCTCTGTACTACCCACCCCCCACCCCCCACCCGCCATCTCTCTCTCTCTCTCTCAAAAAATAAAATAAACATTAAAAATTTTAAAAAAATCATCCATCTGGGTAGAAGTATTAGCCTCCCTTTTCAGAGGAGAAAGTGGCTAAGTCGCTTACCCAGTGTCACATTCCTAGGATACAGTGGAATCAGGACTGAAAACCACGTCTGTGAGACAACCAAGTCTTGCTTTTGATGACAGCATGTTGCCGTGTTGGTGCTTTGTATTTTACCTCATGGCACAGTAATTTGGGATTCGGCTTGGCTCACTGCAAATTCTTTGACACTTTTCCCATTGAGGGATGGGTCTCTTTCCCCTTTCCTCCAGCTTGGACTGTGACTTTGTGGACAAATGGAGGGTGATGGAAATGATGCTAGGGCAGTTCTGGCCTCACCTTTAAGAGGATTGGCAGGTTCCACTTTGATCTCCAGGGACCGTGAGCCAGTGTTAGAGATCCAAGTACCCTGAGGCCTCCTTGCTGTAAGGAAGCTCAAGCCATGCAAATGGAAAGGCCATATGGACAGGGAAAGCTGCCCAGTCAGCCCTCAGTTGTTCAGACCCTGGCTGCATAAACCATTTTAGCTCAGATCCCAGACTTCAATGGAGGAGAAATGAGCTTATTCCTGCTATGGTCTGTCTTAATTCTTCTTTTTTAGTTTTAAAAAAAATTTAATATTTATGTATTTTTGAGAGAGAGAGAGTGCGAGCAGGGGAGGGTCAGAGAGAGAGGGAGACACAGAATCTGAAGCAGAATCTGAGCTGTCAGCACAGAGCCCAACGCAGGACTCGAACTCACAAACTGCAGGATCATGACTTGAGCCCAAGTCGGACGCTTAACCTACTGAGCCACCCAGGCGCCCCAGGTCTGTCCTAATTCTTGACCAGTAGAATTATGAAATATAATCATAATAGGTTGTACCAAGCCATTACGTTTTGGAGTAGATCGTTACAGAAGAATAGATAATTGAACGCCCACCTTTGTGAATGACATCCTCTTTCAAAGCAGGGATGCCGTCTCATCCATCTTTATACTTCTAATTTCTAGTACAGGTTCATTCTTGGAGTTGTGGCTCAATTCATTTTAGTTGATTAAATGAGAAAATGAATGGATGGAAGGAAGCGACAGGGAAGACAAGCACACCAGTCCCCTGGAGCTTCTGTTCCAGATAGTGTGGAGGGAGACAGACGGACAAAGAGATACTCTGAGGTGGTGGGTATGCTGTGAAGACAAATAAGGTAGAATAAGAGGACATTTCTGCAGAAATGTGCCTGCAGTGAGTCAGACACTACCTGTATGCCACCAAGCCTGTGGCTCTGGGGTCAAAACATCAAGGATTTGGCATCAGTGTTCTCGGTTTCCACACACACTGCCACTGTTGGCAACCTCACACCTCAGGGCCTGAAAGCGGAAGGTGCCAGAACAAAAAGGAAGCCTGGGTGGAAAAAGTGCCAATTAGGATATCGCTCAACAAAATCGCTCCCTGAGCGTGTACAGCCTCCACTTCCAAGCCCTTGCAGATGTAGTCCTTCACATGGAATGTTCTTTGCTGTTGAAAGCCCTCTCCTTTTTTTCTGGTCAAGTTCAGTGTTCCATTCTCAGACACCGAAATCTCTTCTTCTACTGCATTGCAGATCTTTGCTTTGACAGCACCTTTCGCTAAGGCTTGCTCACCCTCCCTAATGTAAAAGCTGTTTATGTAGCGTTTCCCCCAGTTGTTTGAGAAATCAGTTAGAGCAAGGAATGTGTGTCTTATCATCATATCCGCCATAGTGCTTGCCCTAGTGTTTTGCTATAGAAGCTGCTTAATAAAATGCTTGTTCAAAGCAAGAAAAAGAGGAGAGAAATAAGGGGGAAAAAGGCCTGCCTCCTTATTTATGTAAGGTCTGGGCATAGAATGTATTCAATAAATAATTGATGAATGAATGAATGAATGAATGAGTGAATGAGTTTGTGAATGCATTAATTAGTGCATGGCTAACATAATGCCATTTTCAGTATTTTTAATCACGAACGAGTTCATTTTTTTGTCATAAAACATCCCCTATTGAATTATTAATGGCAAACATATGTCTGTAAATGTTTTTGTAATGGATGAGAAAAACCGCAGATCATCCAGGGATGTGAAAAATGGTCACCAGACCATGTCCTCAAGTTTTGTCCATTTACTTTAATTAATGTTGTAACGGAAATCAGATTTTTCCAATGTGAAAGCTGTTCCTGGGAAGTAATAGGAATTTTGAGAAGCCTAATGCCCCCCCCCACCCCCCTTTCTCATGTCCACCATCAGGGCGTAACTTACAACTATTTAAGTCCATTAACTAAAATACTACTGAGCAGAAAATGCCATTATTAATACTAAGATGCCCAATTTATATCTAGGAAACACTTTATGGAGTGAGATGCCTTAATGTGCTGTATCTTATCTATCTATCTATCTATCTATCTATCTATCTATCTATCTATCTTATTTAGATATAATCCAAATAAAGGATTAAGCACTATATTTTCATCACACATGCCTGCGGTCTCTTTACAGATAACAGCTGTACTTAAAACTTTGCTATCTTACATAAGTTTTTAGAAAGTTGTTGATTAATCAGGAGAACATAACGACATTAACTGCACAATTCTTATTTGAATAGCAATTTGGATTACACAGCATAAGGGAGTATGGTAAAGTAAGAGTATCGTAAAATAAGAGTATGGTAAAAAGATATTAGCTATGTTGTTTTGCATTAAAATGGAAATGGACTTTGTTTATGTCATTCCATTATGTCAGGTAGAATTGAATGGTTTAGATATATTAGCAGACACCCCAAATGCCACCTCTCCTTTTAAACATCATAACTGGCCAAAGCACACATCTTAGTGAAAGTACAAATATCTGATTCAGTGGAAGAAAATGACCTTGAATGAGTTGACAGAGTTAAAAAAAAAAAATGATTCTGATTCAATACATTTGAAGAATTAAGCCAGAAACTTTAAGCTGGGACATTAGAATGAATGACCATATCATTTGCTATACAAATATCAGGAATGGAATGCTTGTTATTTGCTGTTTGCTTAATTGGTTGGTTTCTGGCTGTAAAGAGAGTGTTGGGCTCATCCTAATTGATTAAATACCTTGTTTCCCCATATTCTTTAATTTTGGATTCAAGGCTTGTATGTAATCCATTTGATGGTTTTATTTGCTTTTTTCTCTAGTGCAACTTTGCTGACTAGGAATTGGTTTACTCTTTCATGTCTGAAAGCTCTGATCAATTGAGGAGCTTGGACAGACAGCTCTTTTATCCGAGAGCCCTTACTGGGCTGGTGATATTGCTGAAACCTGTCTTGACTTAAGAGCCTGCAGGGAGGAAGAAACAAGGGAAATTTTTTGCAATGACCTTAAGAAAAAAAAATACAAAACAAAACCAGAATTCACTCATGCAGCAGTCTGTGCCAAAGTAAGAGGGTGAGAGTAGGCCTCCTTTTGTTCTGCCTTGGCTGATGAAAGGATGGTGAATTGATAAAATGATCAAAAGTGACATTGCAGGTCAACTAAGAAATATCAAAGGAGACTATACGCCGACCAGTCACGGGACTCGAGTCCACCAGGGAACAGCCCCACAAACGTTTGCTGAGTGATTATGTAGAAACCGTAGTAGGTGATGTGGCAGGTACAGCGATAACACTCCCTAGGTCTGTCGTCCCCTTGCTGCTCTTGCCTTTTCTGTTGACTTTGCCCCTCACCCTGCCCTTCTCCCTCCTTTTGCATGGACATCAGACCCATTCTGGGGGTTCCAGAGATGCATGTGACACAGTTCCTGCCTTCAAGGAAGTCTCAGTCTGTTGGAAGAGATGGGAGTAGAACTAGAAATGATTATCTGAACTTTTGTTTTGCTTGAAAGCAGCTTCTGATAAAATCACAGGAAATCAATGGGGTGTGGAGGCCTTGTTACATTAATAAATGAGCTGTGATTTTTATGATTGTCAGAGGATATATATTGTATCTGATTTCTTCTATTTTTAGAGTGCCAGTTAATTAGAAGCTTTACTAATTACAGTTCCAAGCAGCTGGTATCTTTCTTTCTGAGAAATTCATTTTCCATCCCGTCTTTTGCCTGTGTTAGTCATACATATCAACTTTAGGCTATGACTTACAAATCTGACATGAATGTGGCAAAACACAGTGTGTTCTTTGGGATTAATCTGTAATATTTTCAAGATCCACATCAGTTGAATGATCTGAGCTTATGAAAAGACTGTATCTTCCAGCTTTCCAGAGGAACACAAGAATACCTGGGGAGCTCATTGTGTTCTTGGATGAAAGAGAAAGGAGTTTGTTGTCAGGATCAAGCAAAAAAAGCAGTTTCAATTGTGAGCTGATACTTTTTCTTTCTTTCTTTCTCCCCCCACCCCCCCCGCCCCCGGCTGCTTTGAGCAATTCATCATTAGAGGGTCCAGCAGTGCCTTTGGTCTTTCTTGTGATGGAACAGTGGAACAGTGGAGGAATACAATGTTAATGACCAATGCTAATGGTCAGTGCTGACTTCTGCTAGTTTTGACGTTCTGGTGCTGGCTGTCTACCTGCATGTCAGTGCCAAGTGGCCCCAGTGCTACTGTTGCAGAAGCACAGTTCATTATAAAATGCTATCCCTTTGTCTATAAAGGTCTGCCCTACATATTCTATGTGAATAAATCATTCTGGCTTCCCGGACATCTGCTGATTTTGCCTGCCTAGAAGCTATCCCTTTTTCCTGTACCACCATCTTGATTTTACTTTGGAGAGCTGCTTCTTCCTTCCTTAGTGTGAATCTATGGGAAACAGCGTCACGTGGTGTTGAACTGGGTGGTGTCTAGAGGCACCGTCCAGGGTTTGTATCCCACCTAGGGTTTGGATCCTAGCCCCGTCCACAATACTCCCCAGGTATCCTGTTCATATGCCCATCATCCATTGTGACCACACTCATTCGCTCTTACTGATCTACCTGGATCTGCTCCCAAATGACTGAGAATCTCGGGAGCTCTTTGAGTTGTCATTTTCATTTGGACAACCTCAGCTACTCACCCAAAGCCTGGGTCAGGATAGGAGCTCAGAGCACTAAATGCAAGAGCTCCTGTCCTGGATAATGACATGACTTGTGGCAGAGCGTGCGTGGCATTGTTCGTGCTCCGTCTAGACTCTTCAGAGTTGAATGAAAAAATATTTTCAGAGTTTGATGTTTAAAGAACTATGTCTTCTTCCACATAAAAATAATCCTGTTATTTCTCAAGTTGCTTTTTCCCTGTGTTATCTTTTCCCCAAACATGCTGTAACTTGGCGTCAGATCATTGAATGAATGGAGAGTGTTTAAGGTAGTCCACTCTTTAGAAATTGTTAATAGGCTTGACCATGTGGTGATTATTGTCTTGTTATTAATTTGATGTTTTTGTTCAGTGTAGTGAAGGTCTTTTTGAAAAGCTGAAGATGTATGAACTCATGTGCTTCGTGTTTTTTGGCGTATTTGTGATGGGGACTTCTTGAAGGTATTAGAACTTTCATCATGACTTCTCTTATTGTAATACAATTGCAGTGAGATCTTATTGTAAATAAGATTATTTTAAAGAAGCATTTTTCCCCTTCACCAATGAAGGATTATGGTCAAAGACAAAGGAGAATGGAACAGATTTGGGTGTGAATTTTTCCTGCAGGAGAAAAGTTAACATGTAGTTCATTGAAAGCTGTTGTGGTCAAATGCATGGATGTTGTCTTTGGGGAAGAAGAAAGTAAGGGAGAAAGAAATTCAGAAAAATGTTAATTCACTCCTTTACACTTGTAGAATAGTAAACTTTCTGCATACCTCTTTTCATTGTTGTTTATAGGCCTTGATGTGCTGATGTCTTACATCACAGATGCTAAATCACAACTTGGTGCAGTATTATGGACTCGTGTCAGAGTTGCCCAGGTAATGGGGGAAGAGTTCCAGTTCATAGGTTCTGAATCTTGATTTCAGAATAACACTTTGCTTCTTACTGTTATTTACATTTTGTAGGAATTGACAGATGCTTTTAGTAATTCTTCTCTGACTTGCATCTGTTGATTTCATCTTGGGTTTTGGTATGCTAAATGTCCAAACCTTAAGATTGGAATAATTCCAGTGATAGTGTAATGAATAGAAACATCAGGGAAATGAAAACGGTTTTAGTGCTGTTATTTAAGAGTTTATTATTAGCATGCATTAACATATATTTAGTAAATTGAAAACTCCGTGTGCTTACATGCTTGGGTCTCATCTTATTTAGCTTGTTTAGGGAAGAAAATGTGTTTTCAGCTCTTTAGTTTTGCTACAACTGTGCTGTAACAAAGCAATTTTAGTAGAAAAAATGGATTTGGATCACAGTTTCTTGTGGAGTTGGGTGGAATTTGTCAGTTAGAAAAAAAATTGCCTTGCTGAAAATGCGTTTGCTTCTCTGCTTACATGTTCTAATCTTGGTTCTGATGTTATTTGAACAATTGTTGACAAGCCTCTTTACCTTCCAATAGTTGGAAGTAAAAACACTCATTCTCAATTTTTATTTTGTTCTTGTACCTTTAAAACTTGATTAAAAGTCGGCAGGTTGCTCAGAGTTCTAAGTGAATAGGCATTGTCATTAGCTCTTTGATAATGTTCTCTGTGTTCTATAAACCAAGTAATCAGGTTTAGCTTGTACTTGTTGTGTTAAAGTTCCCAGAGGGTTTGCTAATGAAAACAAAAAGGCAATGCATATTGTTGTAATAAACCGTCATTTCGCTTAAAATAATTTGTAAAAGAAAATTTTAGCCCCATGTGCCATAGCTTTGACCTTAGAAATCCCTGCGTTCTTCTCTGTCATCATTTTAGCTATTACAAGTTGGGGTGAATTAACCAAGGTCATGTCTATACCAACATTGTAATTACCTGGCTTTGTGGATGGCTTGTTGAAATTGCTTTCATCTGGCAGGTTGAAACACAACAAATTTATGGTAGGGAGAGCTGCTCAGGGTTCAAGGCTTCTTGATGTGTGCTTCTTGTCATAGGAAGCCTTTTTTTTTAACATTTAAAAAATATACAATATTTTATGATTTAAGAAAACACTTACGTATCAGAAGTGTTTATTGTTTAGAGACTCCAGTGATTTATGGCATTACTATGTAAACTGTAAATCAGGATTCCTCAAAGTGGGCACAGCCTTCGTTGTGGGGGGCTGTTTGTATTGTGGGGTGTTTGACGACATCTCTGGCCTTTTGTCACTAGATGCCAGTAGCATAATACAACCCCTCCCGAATTCTGACAGTAAACTGTCACCAGACACTGCCAAATGTCCTCTGGGGAGGTGGGAACAAAAAAATCATCCTAGATTGAGAGCCACGCCTCAGAATTATCATTTTATCCAGATTTTATGTTATTATTTTACTTCACTTTTGTAACCCATTGGTGTGCTTCTATGGCAGAGACAGTCAAGATTTACATAGTTTTCCCCTAAGAAGTGATTTTTTTCCTTGGATAAAAAAAAAAAATAAGTTTAATCTTTATAGATAGTTTGCCTTGGAGTATAGCTCCTTATATTTTATTTAACTTGATTTGATTATAGGTAGATTTTACAGATTCAAATTTTTGGAAAGCGTGTTTTTGCTATTAAGAACAAAACAATACATTATTTCTATATGGTGAAAACTTTTGTGTAGCACTTTCGGTAACATTGGAATTGAAACCCAGAATAAAGATGCTCTAGTGAGACCTTCCCATATTGATACCCCGTTACCTCCTAATGTGAATAGCATGCATCATAAAAAATTCACAATTTGGTGGGCGCCTGGGTGGCTCAGTCAGTTGAGCATCTGACTCTAGGTTTCGGCTCACATCATGATCTCTGTCATGAGAGTGAGATCTAGTCCCACATCAGGCTCTGCACTGACAGCACGGAGCCTGTTTGGGGTTCTCTCTCTCCGTCTCTCTGCCCCTCAACACCCACCCCCCTCAAAATAAATAAATAAACTTAAAAAATTCACATTTTAGGTATAGTATTAATAGAAATTATTATAATAGTGGCTGGCATTGATTGTGCCAGGCACTGTGATAAAGCTTTACTTACAGTGAGTCTTAAAATGCTTGTAAGTACCCTGAGGGTCAGTATTGCTGTTGTCATTATTCCCTGTAGAGAGAAAAGTTTTAGAAAAGTTTAGTTACTAGACCAGTGTAAACTATTGTTCAGGATTGGCACTAGGGCTTGAACCAAGGGTTTCTGATTCTTAAAGATCTTGCTCTCAACTTCTGTGCTGTTATGCCCACCACTTTCTTTTTTTTTTAAATATAATTTTTTGTCAAATTGGCTTCCATATAACACCCAGTGCTCATCCCAACAAGTGCCCTCCTCCCTGTCCATCATCCACTTTCCCCTCTCCCCCATCCCCCATCTACCCTTAGTTTGTTCTCGGTCCTTAAGAGTCTCTTATGGTTTGCCTCCCTCCCTCTCTGTAACCTTTTTTTTCCCCCTTTCCCTCCCCCATGGTCTTCTATTAAGTTTCTCAAGATCCACCACTTTCTTTTCTCTGCACCACCTCGGGCTTACTGTTGTAAAACCCTCTGGACTGCCTTTAACTGCTAATATCTACGTCTTGGCTTGAGGGTCTGCCTTGCTTCCTCTGGGACTATCCTATCCATACTGGAAGCAAGAAGTTTCGGTGAATTAACACCCATGCTCCTTTAGCAACTCTCAGTTAATGACTGGTGGGAGTGGTTGTATACATATACATACCCTAGGTCTCTGACCCTAAAACGAGATAGCTCTGAGACTGCTACACTGGGCTCCAGAGTTTCCCAGGACCATTAAGCCCATGTTGACAGTGTATTTGCTGGCTAATATACCCGTTATTAGCTGCCTTCCCCTTCCCTATAGTGCTCCTTTCCTCCCCTACCAGTGGTTCACTTCCCAGGTAAACTACTTGCCCTTGAAATCTTGCCTCAAGGTTGATTTCTGGGGAAACCCAAGCTAAGTTGGTTATCTTTCCCAAAATTTGCTTTGATGGAGAAGATGATACATGATTGGTGTTGAATCCACACTAGAGTTCAACATTAATGGAAGAAAAACTTGTACATTTATATAGTGGTAGAGCAGCAGTTGAGATATTTTCAGCTGATGTATCGCAATGTGTTTCTTATGTTATAATATATTTATATATTACATTGAAATTTAATCTCCTGAAGTGTATAGCCATATGTTGAGCTTAAATAATATGCCATATGGAGACTCAGTCTCATTAACAATCAGTTTCTCAACTTCCAGAAGGTCTTTGGTGACTTTGACATTTTTTATGAGCTTTATTTATATCCTATTTCAATCTATAGTATCTGAATACATAGTATGTTTTCAACTAATTCATTCAAGGACTATGCTGGGTGTTGTGGGCTTCTTACCCTTAAGAAGCTTGCAGCCAATTACAGGAAACAAAATTTGTACTCTTGAAGCAAATTGAAGAACAATATAAATAATAACATAAAATTTCGAAGTTTTACACTTTACAAAGCACACAGAGTATTAGAGAAGACAACTGTATAATGGAAAGACTCTTGGACAGCAACCTGGCGTATTAGTTTTCTAGGGATGCCATAACAAAATACCACAAATTTGGTGGTTTAAAGACAATAATTTCTTGCCTCACAGTTTTGGAGGCTAGAAGTCCAAAATCACAGTATTGGCAGGGCTATACTCTCTCTTAAGGCTCTAGGGGAGAATCCTTTCTTGCCTCTTCCTAGCTTCTGGTGGTTTGCCAGCAGTCTTGGCTTATAGATGTATCACTCCAATCCTTTATTGCCAAATGGCATTCTCTTTGTGTCCTTGACCTCAAACGGCCCTCTTCTTCTAAGGACACTAGCTGTATTGGGTCAAGGGCTAATTTTACTCTATAAACTTCATCTTAACTAATTGCAGCATTTTGTCCAAAGAAGGTCACATTTTCAAGTAGTGAGGGCTAGGACTTCAATACATCTTCTTTTGGGGGACATAGTTCCACCCATAGCGCCTGGGTTGTGGTTTTGGTTCTGTTTTTTTTTTTTTTTTTTTTTTTAACGTTTATTTATTTTTGAGACAGAGAGAGACAGAGCATGAACAGGGGAGGAGCAGAGAGAGAGGGAGACACAGAATCCAAAAGAGGCTCCAGGCTCTGAGCTGTCAGCACAGAGCCCGACGCAGGGCTCGAACTCACAGACCGCGAGATCGTGACCTGAGCCGAAGTCGGCCACTTAACCGACTGAGCCACCCAGGCGCCCCTTGGTTCTGTTTTTAAACAGCCATGAATTGCCTTGGAAAAATCCATTACCTCTCTGACCTCAGTTTCATCATCTATCAGAGAAGAGGCATAATTAGAAGTCTCTGCTCTGAGATTCTTATTTCTCCTAACCATCTTGATTTGTAAGCAGAAAAATTATTGTTTTGCTACTTTACACACTCAGACTCAAGAAAGTCAAGTGACTTGACTAATGCCACACTACTTCTTGATTGCAGATGGTGGATTAGAGCCCACCAGTACTCTTGCCCAATAACAAATAATTTCTCTATATGACAATCTACTTTCCGTGTCCATGATACAAATATTAATAACTCTCATTCACTGAGCGCCTACTAAGATCTGAGTCTGTAAATCTCAACTCTGAAAGTATGTCCAAATCACCTGGGGACCTTTCTAAAAAGCCCCAATGTCAGGGCTAGTCATCAGGGACTATAATTCAAATGGTTTGAGGTAGGGCTCAGGCACTGAAACATCTTTTTAAGGTTCTCTTTTTAAGGTTGCTAATATGCAACCACAGCTGTGAACCACTGATCTAGTCACTGTGCTAGACTTTTGTATTTGAATTAAATATAATCTTTGCAAAAAATCTTGATATATGTTAGTTTAAAATCTTTCACCTGACATAATCCACAATAGTTGATGGAACAATCAAACATGCTGTATTGATACATTAAATATTTTAATTTAATTTGACACATATATATGTACATATACTTACCATTCTTTAGATACACAGTCAAGGCCTTTTCTTTGAGGATATGTCTGTTTATCGGGCACAGTGTTTTTGGTTTTTTTTTTTCTTTTTCTTGCTTGTATTATATCCATAATGAATCATCTTCCATGTTCGTCTTTGGTGTCTTAAAGTATAGCAAAAAATTAAGACATTTACAAAGACTTCCAATACCAGCCAAGATGGAGTAACAAGAATGAGATTTACTCTCCCATTTGAAACAACTAAGGGAACATACAAAATGTATGAAACGGGTTTTTAAGATGTTGGACCTTGCGCCGTGAGTGATGATTATCCCTGAGGAACAGGAAACAAGTAAGCCAGCCCCACGTGTGCCCCAGGTTACTACCTGGAGTGAATTTCCAGGCTGAAGTTCACGGAGGGAAAAACTAGGCAGAGTAAGTGTGGGGAGGTAGAGCCCGGAGCCCAGTGAGGCCAAGGCAGCTCAAATTTGCAGGGTAGAGTACAGGACAGAAGAAAGCTGCACAGAGAGGGAAAAACTCCAGGGATCTTCAGTAGATTAGTACATTAAAACAATTTTAACTGTATTCCATATATTCAAGAGGCAAGAGAAAAGATTGATCATATCAAAATATGGAAAGGATTAAGGGTGCCTGTGTGGCTCAGTGGGTTGAACATCTGACTCTTGATTTCTGCTCAGGTCATGATCCCAGAGTCATGGGATCCAGCCTTCAATCCAAACTGTCCCTGTCTCTCCTTCTGCCTCTCTCCCCGATTTGTGCTCTCTCTCTATCGGAATGATATGGACAAGATTTTGTAAGTCTATAATATCTATAATATCTATTAATATATATTGTATATTATATACATTATGTTATATATTATACAATTAATAATGTATTATAATATAATACATAATAATAACATTATATTATGTTATATATATAATATAGCCAAAACTTGGAGACAAGGAAATTAAAATGTTGGAGACGCAAAATGTAATAGATGGGATTAGCAATAGTTTAAACATGGCAGAAAAAAATTTAATGAACTTGAAAATAAAAATAAAAACTATCTAAAATGAAACAGAAAATAAACTAAGTAAGAAATCAAAACAACACCCAAAAATGTATATAGACACTATACATCTTAAAGAAACAACTAAAATATCTCAGGTTACAGTTAAGAAGACAACACAAGATCATATAGAATCATCACAAACATTATCCACCCCCCCCAAAAAAAAACAGAGAAAAAGGGAAAGAATAACAAAGAAAGGATGACACAAATATTAAGAAGGTATACTTAGACTCAACCATATAAATAATCATATTAAATGTAAAGTGTCTAAAAACTCCAAAGATATTGTTAAGTTTCGGTTTATAAAGTAGGATCCAGAGATGCCTGGGTGGCTCAGTTGGTTGAGCTTCTGACTCTTGATTTTGGCTTAGGTCATGATCCCAGGGTCCTGGGATTGAGCTCTGCATCAGTGTGGAGCCCTCTTAAGATTCTCTGCCTCTGTCTCTCTGTCTCTGTCTCTGTCTCTGTCTCTCTCTCTCTCTCTCTCTCTCTCTGAGACCTCACTCCCCTGCTCATGCTCTCAGTCTCTCTAGGAAAAAAAAAAAGATCCAATTGCATACTGCCTGCAGGAAAACCACTTTAAATATAAAGACACAAAAGGAAGAAAACCCAAAAAAGGAAGAAAGAGATACATTAGACTTTATCATAATTAAGAACTTCTCCTGCTTGAAAGACACCGTTAATTAAGAAAGCATAAAAACAAGCCTTAGTGGGAAAAAACATTTGTAAATTGCATCTGTGCTAAAGGACCTGTATCCAGAATATATAAAAATCTCTTAAATCTTGGTAAAACACTCAGGTAAAAAAAATGGGTGCAAAATTTAAACAGACATTTCACACACACAAAAAAAAAAAACGCATAAAAGAAGGAAGAAGGATATGAAAAGATTATTAGATTGGTCCTTAGAGAATTACAAATTAAAGCTATGAGATACCTCTACACACATATTAGAGTGGCAGAAATTTTATTTTATTTTATTTTTAACGTTACTTATTTTTGAGACAGAGAGAGAGCATGAACGGGGGAGGGTCAGAGAGAGGGGGAGACACAGAATCTGAAACAGGCTCCAGGCTCCGAGCTGTCAGCACAGAGCCTGACGCGGGGCTCGAACTCACAGACTGCGAGATCATGACCTGAGCTGAAGTCGGCCGCTTAACCGACTAAACCACCCAGGCGCCCCATAGAGTGGCAGAAATTTTAAAAAGAATGTGCCAATGTTTGTCAAGGACATATAGCAACACAACTTTCATACACTGTCAGTAAAATATAAAATGGTGCAACCACTTTGGAAAACAGCTTGGCAGTTTTGAAAGAAGTTAAACATGTATCCACTATGTGACTCAGTCATTCAACTCCAGAGCGTTTAGTCAGAGGGAATCTAAATATATGTTAATGGAAATGGTTGTACAGAAACGTTAATGGCAGCTTCTTTGTTATGTACAGAAATTGGAAACAAGTCAATGTCTATCAGCAGGTAAGTAGATAAAATGTGGCATATCCATGGGAATATCAATCAGCAATAAAAGGAATGAAATCTTACACAGGAAAACACAGATGAATCTCAACATAATTATGCTGAAAGAAGACAGCACCTCAAAAAGAACATATATTTTATGATTACATTTAGAAAAGAAATCTAGAAAATGCAATCTATCCACTGGGTTTTGCTAGGGAGTAGAAGAGATGGGACCTGGGAGGTAGAGGCAGGAGGGAGAGATTACAGAGAGACACAAGGAAACACTGGTGTAGGACAGGTAGGTTCGTTATGCCTGTGATGATGGTTTCAAGCATATCTGCATTTGCAAAACTCATCTAATGGTACTATTTAAATATCTGTACTGTATTTAATGTCAGTTATACTTCTACATTTATATAATCTTTTATCGTTGTCCACACAACATCGAGAGTACTGGTTTTATAAACTCACCCTTACTGAGTCTTTACAAAGCACCCAGCTTTTGGCATTTCAGCTCTTTTCACTCTCAAAATACATTGTTTTATGTAATATTTAATTGTATTATCTAATTAAGATAGCAAGCAAAATTTAAGATATGCTAGCAAAATCGGCATTTGCTGTGTAGGGAACGAACATGATGACTGGTAAAGCAGTCAACGTTTCTGTTAGCAGGAGAAGCTGTGGGTCTTTTATAGCCTTGTTCAATGTCTGCCCATGGACCAGCAACATCAATGTCCCCTTGGAGCTTTTTAGAAATGCAGAATCTCAGGCCCCAGCCTTAATTACCTAGGTGATACCTATGCATATGAAAGGTTGATAAGTGTTCCATTTGGGAATAACCCTGTAGCTTGGAGAATTCAACATGGTCTGACTATCAGGCAATACATTTTTTCTTTTATGGAAATGGAGGACTTTTTTTGTTGTTGTTTATTTTATTTTGAGAGCTACAGAGCCCGAGTGGGGCAAAGGCAGAGAGAGAGGGAGACACAGAAACAGAAGCAGGCTCCAGGCTCTGAGCTGTCAGCACAGAGCCCGACGTGGGGCTCGAACTCATGAACCGTGAGATCATGACCTGGGCCGAGGTCGGACGCTTAACCGACTACTGAACCACCCAGGCGCCCCGAAATGGAGGGCTTTAATTCCAAGTATTAGTTAAATAGAGAGTGATTTGCTTACTTTCTGTGGTTATAATTTTTATTATTTTCAGATCAGGCCTTAATGAGGAATAGTTTACATTCATTAATGGTCAACAAGTCTGAGTTTTGAAAAGTATATATGGTCCACAATTTCCACAGTCAGGATATAAATATTTCCATTTCCTCACAAGGTCTCCTTGGGCCCCTTTGAAGTCAGTCCTCTCCCCTTAATCCTTGGCCTTTGGAATCACTGATCTGCTTTTCTACTATTAGAGTTTTGCCTTTTCTAGAATTTCATGGACATGAAATGACCTAGTATTTAATGTTTTGTTTTTTTTTTTTCCCCACTTAGCCTGTGCTTTTGAGATTCATCCTTGCTGTTGGATCAATAGTATATACCTTTTATTGCTGAGTAGTATTCCATTGTGTGGATGTATCTTAAAACTGGCAGTAGGAGGCAGGCGTGAGCCCAGTGGTCAGGGAACCCAGAGAGAGCCATGGGACCGACCCTGTGTGGCTGCCGAGGCTGTAATGGTTATGGTCTGAGAAATGAGCACGCCCCTCCCACTGAGCCCAAAAGTTGGAAACGTGGGTGTACACATTTGGCCCTGTCCGAAAAATCCAGGTGATATCCACATCTCAGAAGTGGGAGCTGGTCAGGCCATCCATTCATCACAGGGCTCTGAGAATCCAGAAGTTTCTCTGAAAATTATGAAATCCTCTTGTCTCTGGCCACTGAGAGATTGCTCCAGGTACAGCCCTTCTCTCCATACATTTAATGCCCTTTGGAGAGGAAAATGAGACAGGGGAGGGACAGAACAATTTACTTGAAGTGCTGAACTTAGTGTTATGTACTGTGTAGCATTATGTGCGTAGAGGTATGTGTTGGAGACTGGGCCAGTCGGTAAGGAAACAAAGATGTGTTGTTTTCTTAGGAAACTTGTCACCCAGTGTAAATTTTGGACCGATTTGCTTCTAAGTGCTCCTCATAGAAGTTATTTGAGAAGGTTAGCCTGGAGACTCAACTGGTTATTTCCTGCTTTTAACTGACAATCCTGACATGTAAACATTTTTATAGTGTTGGTAACATTTGATCATTTTAGAAAAGTTGCATCTTGGTTTCATCATGATTTTCAGTTGAGAAACTGAGTCAAACCTCAATTCAGGTTCACTGAAGTCTTTTTTTTTTTTTTTAAAGAGCAGATGTTTATTTATTTTGAGAAAGAGAGAGAGAGAGAGAGAGAGAGAGAGAGAGAGTGAGAGAGAGAGTGAGTGTGGGCAGGGGGAGGGGCAGAGAGAGAGGGAGAGATAATCCCAACCAGGCTCTGTGCTGACAGCCCCCTGCCCATGCATGGGCTTGATCCCACGAACTGGGAGATTGTGACCTGAGCAGAAGTCAAGAGTTGGACACTTAACCGACTGAGCCACCCAGGCGCTCCAACTTCACTAACATACTTTCCCAAGCACCCTCTTGTAGTGATAATAATTAGCCACTAGACAACCCCAGCAGAAGTACAAGATTAGTGCTGAAACAAGAAAGGTGAAAATAATCAGAGGATTTGCAAACAACTGAGACACTGAATTTGAGGTCTGTCTTTGAAAGATTTGCTTCCTTTTGCAAGCTGTTGATATCTCACTTCCCTAGATGTCTTGCAAAGTATTCTTGATGAAATGCATGCTTCACAGAAATCATTTTCCCTGTGTTTGGGAATACCCATTTTGATATTTTGGAATGCCCTGTATTTGAGAGCCCACTTCGAGACTCTCAAGCGATTCACTTAAGATTTTCAAGATTTCTGCTTTAGTTATTTTTAAAGAGTAAAATAAAATCCAGGGAATATAGCTTTTGATGTGGAAAGTCTGAAACAAAAACAATTTGATGACTGTCACAGACAAAGCAGCAAAACCCTAAAGTAGAATTCAAGGTTTTTATCAACTCCAAGTTATAGGTTATTCTTTGGCAAATAAAATGAGTTCTGAGTCTAGAAATGGTTTAATTTGAAAACTTAAGTTGAGGAAAAGAGCAGAGAATCTGCACATTCATATAGCTAAGATATACATACACTTTTCAGTATATGCATATACAGAACGATCATTTATCATTTATCCAACAAATGTTTGTCACGCACCTCTATTTTTTTTTAATCTTATTTATTTTGAGAGAAGGAGAGAAATAGAGAGCAAGCAAGCACAGGGAAGGGGCGGAGAGAGAGGGAGAGAGAGAATCCCAAACAGGCTCTGCACTGTCAACGCAGAGCCCATTGTGGGGCTTGAAACCATGAACCACGAGATCCTGACTTGAGCCAAAATCAAGAGTCAGACACTTAACTGACTGAGCCACCCAGACACCCTGTCATGTACCTTTAATGTGCCAAACCTAGTCCTTGCTCTTGTTGAACTTACAGGGTAGTGGGAAAGACTTACAATAAACAAGTAATCGGAACAAGTGCCTGCTGGTACAGGAACATGTATTGGGAGGAAATAGCTTAGTTGAGTCAAAAAAGTCCTCCTTCAAGAAGTGATGTTTATATATATTGTTTCCATATAACATCTTCATCTTATTTAACTTCTGACCCCTTGGAGAGGGGGGAGGGTCATTCAGGGCTCTGTTTCCCATTCCTCTGGGACCTGTGGGCCATGGAGAACTCCTAGCCCTGCCTCTCTGTGTGTGGTCTTTCTGGCTTATTCTTCGATTCTGTGGGATCTGAGAGCTAGAGGATTTTACCAGCAGGTGGGGGTATCCTATTTAAGTTCTCTGATGGAATCCATAGTTTTGTCATCTCTCCTGATTATTTTCCCGCTAGTAGAAGACTTGCTGGTTGGCTCCCACAGACCCCATGAGTTCTTCTGTGGCAACCCCTCCCCCAGCCTTATGTTAAGTAGTTAAATAATCGGAAACTAATTAATAACGATGGCCAGCCCGTGGAGTGTTTGCTTTGTACCAGCCACGAAAGCTGTGCATGTGACACAAGAGTCCCATGGTTATGTGCTTTTAGCAGTATTTACTTGTTCTCCTCCCCATCTCTTCCCAGGAGAAGGAGACAGCAAGAAATAAAAACGTAAGCAACTTGGGTAATGCTGCTAGTGATTCCTCTCAGTGAGCCATGGTCCAGAGAGACCTGTCTTAAGTGACTTGGCACATGTCCCGTGGCACCTGCATAGTTTGAGCATCTTGCTGAGAACTGTGTGTGACTTCTAGGGTGCAAATGGTATTTTGACCTATGCATACATTCACCTCATTCACCCACACTGGAACACAGCCCTAGTTGTTCACACCCTATTCCCTGCCTTATTTCAGTGAATTCTTCCAGCAATTCTATAAGATAGAGACACATATGATCTCTCTTCTGAGGGTCGGTGGAAATACAGTAGAGAGGGAAATAACTTGTCTATAAACCTAGTAAGTGGCAGGGGCAAGATTTACGCCCCACAGATCCCCAAGGTGTGCCTCCTGTGATGCTACCTTCTTACTGTCAGCAGTTTGTTCAGAAGCCTGGAGACATTTGTTTGGGACTCTAATACTGCCTTTCACAACAGTGGAGAGAGAAGGCCCAGAGGTGTCCTTTGGTACCATTTTAAAAAATGTTATCAGGCAAGCAGGGAGCTCTATCTTTGCTGAACCAGGGACGTTTTGAAAGAACCGTCGAGAGGTCTGAATGTATTTTGGAGTGGACAACGGGTGTCCTCTGACTTGACTGACAGAGAGGCGGGGGAGTTGCCACCTGAAGCCAGCAGCCAGATGACTTATAACAATATGGACCCTAGTCATCCCCCCAGGGCATGGCGGCTCCATCCAGATGTAGAGCTGTCTTCATGGCTGTTTCCTACAGCCCGACTCCCACCTGGCTGCAGTTTGAGGCAGCAGGTTCTCATTATGCTTTAATTTTTTAAAAATGTGTTCTTGAAATTGAATTAAAGTTGCTTCCTTCATGGTGTGTGTTGATTTTGAAATGACTTCCTGGTGGGTTTTCTTCAAGATCTTCAGCCGCAATGCAAAGGTTCTCAGGGTAAAATGAGAGATCCAACCGGATGAGAAAACAATGTATGATTTTCTTACCTTTAAGTTTAACTCAAAGATGCTGCGTTTTGACCAATCACAGTCTTTATTTCCTCAAGTGTTTTTGCTTTCCCTGCTGGGATGGCCTAAGTCAATTACCCTTCTCTCCCTGAGGTGTTGTTAGACCTCATTCGCAGAACAAAAAAATTCCTACTCTCCTCCAACAAAATTGCCAATCTTCTTGAAACGATTGCATTTTCCATGGATACTGAAATGCTCTCTCCATGGGAGATTTGGAGATGAGGGTCAGGATCCCCTTTCAGTGTATCCCAGGGATCATGTTCATAAAAATGCCTTCTTCCCTTAAATTCTCGAGAAAGCCTCAGAATCAATAAGGCCTAAATAGCTGTCATTTGTTTATGCATTCATTTCTCCATTCAACAAATACGGGATGGAGCGTATACTGTGTGTCAGGTGCATAATAGGAAAAACAGACAAAAATCCTTCCCTCAATGAAATTGTGCATCAACGGAGAGACAGTCCCCAAACAGATAATCAAACAAGTATGTTAGCCAGAGGAAATTGCCAAAGAGAATAATAATACATGCACAGAGGGAAGGGGAGTGGGGGCGGTCAGGTGGGATGTGGGTGTGTGGGAAAGGGGGCTGCTGGCTAATGGCAATTTCAGTTAGGTCTCCAGGGAGAGTTTCCCTGAAAAAAGTGAGGGCTCCCTGTAGGAACATTTTCCAGAGGTGAAAATAATAAGTGCATGGAGGTCTGGTGTGTCAGGAGAATAGCCCGGAGACTGGGGGGCCAGAGCAGAGTGGCCTGATCAGGAAGGGGCGCAGTAGGAGGTGAGCTCAGAGAGGAGGTGGGAGCAAGATGTGGGTGTCACAGCAAGGACACTGGTTGTGCTGTGAGCTGGATGGCGGTGCTACAGAGGAGGTGCTCCTAGCTAATGGCTGTAGTACAAAGCTGTAGAAAAATTTTGTGCAGAGTAGAGGCATGATCTCAGTTCTGTTTTATTTTTATAAAGTTTATTTATGTCTCGGAGAAACCGAGACAGCACGAGGAAGGGAAGGGCAGAGAGAGGGAGAGAGAGAATCCTAAGCAGGCTCTGTCCTGGCAGCGAGAGCCTGACGTGGGGCTTGAACCCACGAAACTTTGAGATCATGCCCTGAGCCTAAACCAAAAGTCTGATGCTTGACCGACTGAGCCACCCAGATGCCCCTCAGTTCTGTTTCAACAGGACGGCTCTGGCTGCTATGTTGCTAATTCTAAAGGGTGGCAAGGGTGAGGACAGGGAGGTCTTTCAGTAGAGGGTTGAAGTAATCCTGGCCAGAGATGGGTTTGGCTTGGACTGGTAAACAGAAAAGTGGTTTCCAGGGCTGGGTTATTGGAGTGATTGGAAGTATTATCTTTAAAGGTAAATGAAAATGTTTCAAATGCAGAGGCATTTGAAATTTACTATTGCAATCTTGATGAATGACATTTTTAAAAATGGAATTTGAGGGGCACCTGAGTGGCTCAGCCTGTTAAGCGTCCGACTTTGGCTCAGGTCATGATCTCACGGTTCGTGGGTTCAAGCCCTGTGTCAGGCTCTATGCTGACAACTCAGAGCCTGGAGCCTACTTCGGATTCTGTGTCTCCCTCTCTCTCTGCTCCTCCCCTGCTCGCTCTCTCTCTCTCTCTCTCCCTCTCTCTCTCTCTCTCAAAAATAAATAAACATTAAAAAATATTAAACCAAATAAGATTTAAAAAAATGGAATTTGAATACAGCTTTAGCCACCGAAAGAGTTAATGAAGCACTTACTAAATAAAACCCAGCTAAATAAATGGTAGGATTCCTGATCTTCTCCCGAACAAGTTACTTTAATCTCGTTGGATAAACTACAAAAACATGTGAACATATGTTCTGGTATAAATTATGCTTAAATGTTTGCGAGAAACCTAATGTTACTGAGTGCCCACCATCTACCAGAGTTAGTGCTGGGATTTTTCCTTAAGCAAGCACATTTAAACCTTCAAAACAACCTGTGCCAGCAATTTTCAAAAATCTTGGTTCCAGGAACCTTTAGACTGTTAAAAATCACTGTGATGCTGGGGCACCTGGGTGACTCCATCATTAAGCACCCAAATCTTGATTTTGGCTCAGGTACTCATCTCATTGTGGTGAGATCAAGCCCCACTTCAGGCTGTCAGGCTCGTGCTGGGTGTTGAAACTTAAGATTCTCTCATTTGCCTTCTCTCCCTCTGCCCCTCCCCAGCCTGGGCGTGCTCTCTTTCCCCCTAAGAAAAAAACGTTGAGACCCCGAAAGAGCTTTTGTTTATGTGGGTTACAGATATTGATGTTTAATTGCTATATTAAGAATTAATGAGGAGGGGTGCCTGGGTGGCTCAGTCAGTTAAGTGTCCAACTTCAGCTCAGGTCACGATCTCGCGGTCTGTGAGTTCGAGCCCCGCGTTGGGCTCCGTGCTGACCGCTCAGAGCCTGGAGCCTGCTTCAGATTCTGTGTCTCCCCCTTCTCTCTGCCCCTCCCCTGCTCATGCTCTGTCTCTCTCTGTCTCAAAAATAAATAAAAACATTAAAAAAAATAAAAAAGAATTAATGAAGGGAATTAAAACTATTAAGATTTAAAACCAAAACATTTAACAATGATTGATTAATTTAAAATAATACCCTTCGGGGCGCCTGGGTGGCGCAGTCGGTTAAGCGTCCGACTTCAGCCAGGTCATGATCTCACGGTCCGTGAGTTCGAGCCCCGCGTCAGGCTCTGGGCTGATGGCTCAGAGCCTGGAGCCTGTTTCCGATTCTGTGTCTCCCTCTCCCTCTGTCCCTCCCCCGTTCATGCTCTGTCTCTCTCTGTCCCAAAAATAAATAAAAACGTGGAAAAAAAAAATAATACCCTTCGTATGTTAATAGATAACATACATTTCATGAAAATACTAGCATTTACAAAGTTTTAAAATGTGGAAGGAATGGCACTGATGTACTTTTTTGCATGTCTCTTTCACGTCTAGCTTGACAGAAGATGTCTGAATTGTCACATTTGTCTCTTGCGATGTATGGTTGTGGTTAAACTATATGAAGAGAATCTGACCTTACACACATATAGAGTGGAAAAGGAAGGCGTTCTTTAATATTCTTTTTAGATCATTGTGGATATTGTCCTTGGATGCTAAACTAAAACTCAACAAGTGGAGTCTTCTAGAAAGTGAGTTGTAATGGGGAATCTGAGGTAATATTAGCTGTTTTATTCTGGTAACTTAACATCCACTGATCACTTTGCATGTTACCCAGGCACAATGTTGTAACATCATACATTTGTCATTTGGAAAATACTGACTCCCTGAATGATGCAGATATCCAACTGCTGACATATTTTATTAGCTAGTTTTTAAATGTCACCTGTGTTAGTATTGCCACCCGTCTCATCAGAGAAGTCTTTCTGTTTTAGGAAGCTCTCAAGCCATTAGAGTGTCAAATGCAGGTTTTCCAAAATCGGTGATGAATGTTGTTGATTGTTTTCCTTGAAGGGACAGGCTTGCTTCTTTCATTTTTAAGAAAATGTCTACCACGTATCCAGGTCCCGGTAACCACAGTATGCATGTCGCTACTTCAAGTGAACAGGAGGCTGTGTGGCCAAGACTGCTAGTTTAACTTCACAACTCAAACCGTTGCCCAGACGCTTTTCCTTGGGACGGTCATAGTGCTTCACTGAGAGAAGGAAGTGCCTTCTGTAACATCCATCTGGTCACAGAGCATATTAAAAGATGAGCATCCAAGGGCCCAGGTTTAATATTATCAATCATATTTACTACTTCATCAAGGCAGTATGTGCAAGAAAACTTTGCTCTTGCTCTCTCGCTCTCCTGCTCTGTCTGTTGGCACTGAGTGGTGATGAGTACAATGATTGCTATGCTACTTTGGTGCCGCTGCTTATGTTGCTGTGATACTTTTGGTGTCCGGGCCGAAGTGCCAGCGGTTTTCTCTTCCGTTACTTTTGCACCATCAGGGCCAGTGTCAAAGCAGGGACAAAAGCCAACATCTTAGTGTTATTATACAGAGGTTTTGTCACTGCAGACTCCTTGAGAGGATCTGGGGACACGGAGCCCATCTCCTACCCCAGCCTGACGGGTCTGTGGGCCACAATTTGAGAACCGCTGCCGCTTGCAATGTGTGTTTCCTGGATGAAGCAAGATGAGCCACAGAGAAGTGAGGCAGCTTGTCTCGGATCACATGGGTTTGTTGGAAGCACAATCAGGACTCCAACACAGGCCTGTCAGACCCAAAGTTAGTCTGGAAAGTTGGTCTCCCCTGCGCCCCGCCCTCTCCTGGCACACATGAGAGTAGAATTTGTGTAGAACTCGGAAGGGAGTATGAACTGGATTGTTCGGAAGGACACAGGGGTCTGGATGAGAAGACTAAAAAAGTGCAACAGTGAGGACTGGAATGGGCACAGTTTATGTGGTGGATAAAGGAAAGACGGAGCCTAAAGCAGAGCACCCATTGGCCATCTCTAAAGACGGTTTTGGATGGGAGGATGGGATGAATGGATTGAGGAGCTGAATGTCAGAGTGAGGAGCCTGACCTTAACTCATAAAGAAGCTTTTAAGTTCTTAAACAGCACCGGTGATGAAAGTAACATGAAACCGGCCTTGGTGGTGGATGTTTTACCAAAGAAAAGAGGACAGAGTCAGAGAAAGTCTTGAAGGTCATTGTGGTTCATCAGCACGTGGTAGTCGTTTGAACCACCGTCAAAGGGAAAGAAGAATAATAATAATAAAAAAAAAATAGAGCCAAGATAAAGCATCCAGAGTGTAGTCATTGGTGATAGGGGAATGCAGAGGAAAATGATCTCCCTGGATTCCCAGCTTTCAAGTGTGAGCCTTCAAGGGAGACGTGATATTTCTCAGAGATTGGTGGTGAATATGTGGACAGTTTATGGTGAGCTGGTGGTGGTGATATCAGTGTAGCCGACCGAAGACGTTCCGAAAATAGTTTTTTGTGCCTCACGTCGAGGTTATGGTAGACGCAAAGATGGATTCCCTGAGAATGGGTGGCTGAGGGCTTATAATGGAAGATGCCTTCCCTTAGGATGGAATGAAGAAGAGCCAACTTAGGAGAAGGAGCTTGTGACTTGAGAGGTGGAAGCACATCAGCGGCCACCGTAGCTGTCGCTGTCATCATCAGCCTACGTTAGTGATAGTAATAATGGTGGTGGCTGACACGTACCGAGATCTTATCATGTGCCGGGCTTGTCATGCAGTGGGTGATTGGATTCTCAGAACAATTTAATGAATGAGAATAGGTTTTAGTCCCAGTTTGGGGGATGGAGACAATAGGGTTTAGAAACATTAAACATCTGTCCAGGGTCGCACGGCTAGGGAGCTGGTTCAGCTGGTCTTAGACTCCCGCTCTCTCGGACTCCAGCACCCCTCGTCCACCTGAATGCAGTCTTAGGGAATTCAAGGAGCGGAATGTGCTCAAAAAGGTCTATGTAAAATTGCCAAGCGAAGTTGGAGATGATGAAAACCGAAGAAGACCATCATCGGACTTTATGCGAGGTGTCAGTAGAGTGGTGATGTTGGAAGCAAATGACAGGACGTGGTGACAGTAACTATGGGAGTACAGAAAGTGGACGGCTTGTGGGAGAGGTTTGTGCATAAAAGAAGGAAAAAAAAACTAAAATAGCTTAAAGTTGGCATGGATTTTTAACTGAGGTGACTGAAGGTGTACGTGAGAGGAGGCTGAAGTTCGTGGAAGGTGCATGGGAATGATGTGTCAGATGATAAAGAGGTTGTTGGTAGGAGGGGAGACAGGTTTGGGAGAAGCAGACTGGGGGGAATAGGATGCAGGGTGCAGGGAGCAACTTTGGCAGGGAGGGGGGCCCTTCTCCCGAAACAGCACGAAGAGTAATTATTATAGAAAGTAGAATTTGCCACAATGAGTAAAAGTCATCTGGTAACCCTAAATAGGCGGTCTCAGAATTAAGGAAACATAGAGGTTATCTGTTCTCTTGAGGCTTAACACGGAGCTGTAAATCTCAGGGTTGGAGGGGACTTTGGATGTTAATACTTTAGGTTGTCTCTCTCTACTGTAATTAATCATTTCATCGTACACGTTTAAGGGATCTGCTAGTTAAGAAACATGACTTTCATGTCCCTTTCAGTCTTGTCTTTGTAGGCCAGAAGGAGCCCTGCGACAAGACAGAGACCCCACTGATTGTTTCTGGGCACCGTTGAGCACCTAGCACCCAGACTGTTGCCTGGTGCAGAGTAGGGGCTCAAAAATAGTTGTAGCATGAATGAATGGATGTGGTCTCAGTCATCTGATATTTCCTTTACCTTTGTTACTTCATTCTTTCCTCACGTTTGGGTAAAGCTCTGGAATTTCTAAAATGAGTTTACTCTTTTCAGTCACGATAATGATACTGTGTTAGGAACACTGTTAGCATTCCCGTTTGATAGATGTGGACACTGACTGTCCTGTCTAAGGTTACAGCACATTGTAGCTGTTTGGAGCCTGGACTTTGGAGTCAGACCTGGTCTGAGAACCACTCTGCCATTTATAAGCTATATTCCTTTGGCAATTTTCTTTACCTCTCCTAGTCTTAGTGTTCTTATCTATAAAAAGGAGGCATACAACTGTCTTGTACAGTGATTGAAAAGATTAAATAACATAGTGCCTATAAACTGAGTTATAACACAAAACTAGGTAGGTATGTGCAGTGGTTAAAAGCACAGACTGTGAAGTCAGACAGCCTGGGCTTGAACCTGAGCTCTTGAGTTTACTGCTGTGTGATCTTGGGCAAGTTATCTATCCTTTCTGTGTCTCAGTTTTCTCATCTGCAAAATGGGGGTAATGAAGGGTCACAGTATCAGGGAATTGTCCCCTAATTTCTTCTGACCAATCACTGCTGGATCACAGTTAACTCTCCAAATCGTATTATCTTATTTTTTTGAATGTTTGTTTATTTTTGAGAAAGAGAGAGACAGAGCAAAAATGGGGGAGGAACAGAGAGAGAGGGAGACACAGAATCCGAAGCAGGCTCCAGGCTCCAAGCTGTCAGCACAGAGCCCGACACAGAGCTTGAACCCGTGAACTGTGAGATCATGACCGGAGCCAAAGTTGGACGCCTAACCGACTGAGCCCCAGGCACCCCATCCAAATCTTATGATCTTATTTATGTTATTTGCCTTTGCCTCATCCCTTGCCAAATACTCTAAGAGGATCTGTTATTTACTAAACATGTCTTTCATCCCCCTTTCTTCCTTCCTTCCTTTCTTCCATGCCCAGCATGGAACCCAACATGGGGCTTGAACTTACAACCTTGAGATCAAGAACTGAACTGAGATCAAGAGTCATACGCTTAACCAACTGAGCTACCCAGGGGCCCCTCATGTCTCTTTCTTTCTTTCTTTCTTTCTTTCTTTCTTTCTTTCTTTCTTTCTTTCTTTCTTTCTTTCTTTCTTCCTTCCTTCCTTCCTTCCTTCCTTCCTTCCTTCCTTCCTTCCTTCCTTCCTTTTTCTTTGTTTTTACTTTGTTTGCCAGAATGAGCCCCACAATACCTAATGATAGACAGAAAAGGAGAAATATCCAGGATTTTAATATTCTGATGATTATGTCATCTGCCCTGTCCTTGTAAAGGATACCTTAAAATGATATTTACCCCAAATCACACTTTATTAGATCCCTTCTCCACCTGCCCTGAATTCTTCCTACTGAGAAACCCACCCTGTGGGTGTCCTGCTCCCATGTTGGAAACAAAAGAAAAACCCAAAAGTGGTTTCGGAGGAGACATCTGAAAACATCCTGTTGAAATGTTCTCAAGATGATGCCTTTTTTTGTAGGTGACCCTTGTTCCATCTCTGCTGCTTCAACCAAGAGGTTGCTGTACCCGATTATTATTTTAGCTTATCACTATCAACAGAATGAATAGAATCCATTTGCACAATTGTTGCTTTCAAAATAAATTACTCAGGATGAAAATCTTTGCAGGGTCAGAAAAATAGATAAATATTCTCAGCAGGATGTAAATAAAGGTGGGGATGGAGTATCCCAGACTGTTGATTAGCTTTGCAACTTGTGCAGAGGCGCTGGGAAGCAAAATGTCTGGATTCAGAGAGGGGACCCAACAGAGGCATTTGTTGGGAACTCCTACTACATCATACGAGAGACTGTTCCTGCTAATCAAAATGACATTCCCCCTTGATTTTTGGAGCCCTCATTTACAGAATTATAGCATTTTGGTGCTAAAATCTTTTAGTGGAATAAATCTCTCCTGGACAAATGAGATGTCCATTGTCATAGACCATTGCTGAAACTGCAGGGCTCGAGCACGTCCAGAATGTGGTCCGGGAAACTCAAGGCCTGTGTTTGTGTCTTTAGGGTGTGCTACCTGTCTGCCAAAGTCCTTATTTCTTCAGAAAACTTTTTGCTATGGACTGTGGTATGCTGGATGTCATGCCAGGCCATGAGATGGTAAGAAATGCCCGGGTGGGAATCTCGGTCTGCCTGGGGAGCCAGATAAATGAGCAACTGTGATTTAAAGGTGTGTTAGGTCGGGGCGCCTGGGTGGCTCGGTCGATTAAGCGTCCGACTTCGGCTCAGGTCATGATCTCACGGTCCGTGAGTTCGAGCCCCGCATTGGGCTCTGTGCTGACCGCTCATAGCCTGGAGCCTGTTTCAGATTCTGTGTCTCCCTCTCTCTGCCCCTCCCCTGTTCATGCTCTGTCTCTCTCTGTCTCAAAAATAAATAAACGTTAAAAAAATATATTTAAAAAAAATAAAGGTGTGTTAGGTCATAAACAAAATGCTGTGGGAATACGTGCAAAAAGGTAAGAAGAGAAATTGCTGTTCTGAGCATGTGCCGTGAGCCAGGCATGGTGCCGTTCAGTGGCGGGACCAAGAGGAAGGTAGGAAACTGGGCATTTGGGAGGTAGGGAGGCTGTGATGGAAAATTTCACCTGGAGGTGAACATGTCCAAGAATGACTGGCCAGGCCATGGGTTGTTGAGGGAGGGCTGGTAGCGACGGGCTGGAGGTGAAGCTGAGAACACTTTGGGCATTATTCTGCCTGTAAGTGGGAACCACCCACGTCTCAAACACGGAAGAAGTACATCATTAGATTCGTGATCTTAAAGCTCTGAGGGTAGCGTGTAGGATGAGGTGGAGAGCAAGCGCCCGAGTTAGAAAGTCTCCTTAGAAGATGACAGTTGCCAAGGCAAGAAATAATGAGAGCTGGACAGTTGTGTTAGGGGAGAGAAAGGCAAGAGGTCCAGTGGATTGGAGCAGTGGGACCTGTGACAGAATCACAACAGCTCCTGGAAAGGGGGAGGGCCATCTGCCTTTTCTAGCACCTCTTACTTCATGTATGTTACTTAAGATGACACTAAGGAAGGAGAAGGGGAACTTAATAAGTTGCTACATCCTGGGGGAGTGGGTGCCTGTAGTATTAACTTCCATCCCTACAAGGAGTATGAGAATGTCTACGGCCAAGATGGTAGTGAGGATTAAATGAGAAAATTTATGTGGAATCTTCAGCATAATGCCCAGGACATAACACCTCATAATAAGTATCGTCTCCTCAAATTCTCTGTCTCATGCACACACATACACACATATACACACACAGAAAACTCCATAGCCTATTGACATCTTTAAAATCTTGCCCCATATGTAATCATATTTTTAATCCTTACAACATAATTTTTAAAGTCCAAAAGCAATGCTGTTAAAATCGAGAGGCAGCCAGCATACACGTGACCTTGAACGGAATTCTTTCCCAGAATATTGTAAAGGTTGCTATGTGTTTGTAAGAAAAAGGTTAATGTACATCGCGTGCGTTCCTTTTGCCCACTACTGAGTAGTTTGTCCTAAGTTTTTTTTAAGAGGTGCTTCTCTGAGTGCCATGTAATGCCAGATACTGTCCCAAGAGAATCAACTGCTATGGCTGTGAAATTTCTTTCCTGCTCTGGTAGCGGACTGCCATTAACATGGAAAATATGGCCAGTCTGGTGTGGGCAAGATGTAGGTTGATAATGCATAATCCAGGAAAACGATGAGATCCAGCATCTGTCGTTACTTGAAGTGTTCTTATAATTAGAGCAACACACCCATATCAAAACTTTATGGGTACAAAAAGAAACCTGTTGTGAAAAACCCTGGGCGTCTTTTTCAAAACTAAGTAGATATCCCCTTCCTAGAAGCCAGTGTCTGGGCAGGTCTCCAAGAGGTTACAGCTTCCCAAGAGCCTCTCCTTACCCTGGTCAAGGGAACGGTGCACTGAGTACTCCTCCGGGTGCCTGAGCAAAGGCTACATGCCTCTAGGGCACCTTCTTTGGTTTCGGCTGTCCTACATGGGGCCCTCCCTCCCCAAGAGAATGCTAAGCTTCACTTGGTGGATGTCCAAGCCAGTTACCATCATTTCAACGTGCTTCACTTTAGCCAAGGTTTCCATTAGCAGTCTTGCTTCTCCACTCAGGAATGTTAGTGCCCCTCTCTTCCCCCTGGGACTTCTCTCTTAGCACCTGATATTGCCTGTGTAATCAGGATCTCATGGAAATGAAAATTGGAGTGCCATGATGATAAATTCTTTAGGAGTCATAAAAGCTGAATTATAATGAGACTTATTAGCTGTGTGACCTTGGGCAAAGCAAACCCCTCTGAATCCTTGTTTGATTACCTCTAAAATGTGGATAATGATGCCTAATACTCAAGATTGTTGGGAAATTTAAATGAGATACTGTATATATGAGCTCCTAGGACAATGCCTGGCAAATGTAATTGCTCAACAAATGTTGATTCACAAAGAGTTAAAAAAAATCCCTATTTAAGGATTTGCATGTTAGAGAATCAAGGTGAAAATTCTTTGTGAGCTTCCTAAGTTATGAATGTCAGACTTCTTTGGAAAGAAGCCTGAATTCTGAGTTAACAGATCGTTTGGAATGGAGACTTCTAAATATTCATTCACAGTTGTCCTTTGGGCTTCAAAAATTTTAACTTGCAAAATACCATGCTAGTGAGGCAAAATGCCTTATTATGGCAACAAATTCAGTAGTGCAAATACTTGGCAGTTTATCCATCAATAAATGTTCTTAAAAGTAGCATGCATGAGAGTTATAGCAACTGCCAGTTTTGAGAGCTTTTTCTGCTTTAGGGACGGTGCTAAACTCTGCGTACAACTTCCTACTTAATCTTTGCAACACGCTGAGAAGGACGTTCCTCTCCCAGTTTTACAGCTCAGAGAGGCTGATTAAATTACTCAAAGTCATATAGATAACACAAGTAAAATTTGAACATCAAGATGTGTGATCCTTTCTGACCTATTGAGCCTCTGCCTTGTACCCAGAACTGCAGAGAGAGGTACCCACAGGGCAGGGGATGCTCTGTATAGAAATTCAGCCTGGGTTAGACTGTAGTTGCTATTGGGGCCTGGGTAGTGGTTGAATGAGGCCAGATGCTGTATGAGACTTGGGAAGGATGGCTGAATGGAAGACAGATGTGGGTAGTATTGCTCTCAAGGCCTCTGTGCGTATGTTATGCCCAGGGATATTGTATGAAGGGGTGAGCGGTGTTGAGTCCTATTTGCACTCTGTTTACTAGGTTGGGCACCTGCAGGGCTGTGGCTGCCATGGCGATGGGAAGCATTTCCTCACTGGCACAGAGGCACCAAATGGGCTGACAGCAACCCGGCATGAGCTCATTTCCCATCCACGCCAGCCAGTGCTCCATCAGCGCAAAGGGCCTGCAGTCCCAAGAGGCGGGAGGGAAGAAGGCTGGAGAGGGAACATAGACCCATTCCTTAGCAAGTGGAGTTCAAAGGAAGGTCACGATAAAACAAAACATTTTGGAAAGAAGAATCAAAGGCAATTAGATGTCTGCAAGGACTATAAACCCACTGAGTAGAATATTGATCTATTATTTGAAAGGTCCATGACAAAGCTGGGGGGAAAATTGCCCCTTACAGTAGAAACGTGCTCAGATACCCAGTAAGTAACCACCAGCATATGAGAAACTGTAAATATTAATGAAGTGACAGGGCCAGCATTTTAAAAGGAGCTTTTTGCTCTGAGTATCTTTTGTACAGGGGGAAACAGATCTTTAAACTTTAAAGGGATGAATTTTCTCTACTGTATACTGGAGTTTTATAAAGCACTGCCTCCTGCCAGACTCTCTACGGTGGACTTTATATTCTTTTGGAGAGAGGCATTTGAGAACCTATAAAGGCAGGTCAGGCCTACAGCGTTAGGAATTTATAGTAACAAAGGAAAGAAAAAAGAGACCAAGTGAGACAATAGAAGAAGATGAGTTAAGACTACCTTATTTTGTGGCATGATGGGATTATCAGGAAAAAATGAAAGAGCAGTAGGCTGATGTTCGGGGACACTGAGCGTAAGGCAGGGTCTTGTGAATGAAGACCTGATCACAAGGGGAAGATCGAATTCATGTTTTGACTTCTCCTGCTTGTGAAAAATAATCTGCACACAGGAGTGGTTCTTAAGAAAACATTCTAGGTAATTAGCTAAGTAAATCTTTGTTTAAATCTTTATTTCTATATATTTAAAAAAATATTTATATGCCTTGACCCTTATTCTAGCGTTGAAAATAATTAACTTTAACTGTGCGATTGCCTACAAATCAACTTGCAGTACCAATGATTTCCTTATATTTATTGAATAAATAGGCATCCAAGTGTTTGAGCTTCAGGTTTATTACCTGTTAAATGGCAACAATCGTATAATAATATAAGTCTGCTTTCTCTTTGGGGTTGTTGTGCAATTAAATGGCACCGTGAACTCGTGAAATGTTAGAGCTAGGAGAGACCTTTTGGACTATTACATCCATGTTCTATGTTGGAAGCACGATCCAAGGGTGAGGCACTTTTGTTTATCCTCGTCTCGTGGCACGGCCGTGCTCATACACGTTGGCAAATCAGAGTAGTAAGTGGTACATGGTTTCAAGGTAGGGCTCACTAGTTTCTGAGCCGCGTTTGGGCATTTCGTGGTAGTGGTTCTTTTGCAAAACGTGTCACTGGGAGATGATTGGAAACAGGCAGACCTACCTAATGATACAGGTCCCGATGGGACAGGGGGAATAAAAAACCAAACACCTGCTGCTAAGCATGTTAACCTATCTTGTAATATAGCAAATTAAGATTAATTCACATACCACGTACAGTTCACTTACTTAAATAGTGTGGAGTTCAGTGGTGTATAGGATATTTATAGCTGCACAGTTTTAGAACATTTTCATTGCTTAAAAAAGAAACCCTGTACCCATTAGCCATCAGTCCCCATTTCCTCCCCCGCTCCAAGCCCATGGCAACCACTCATCTCCTTTATGTCTCTACGGATTTGCCTGTTCTGGATATTCTGTATACATGGAATCATATAATATGTGATCTTTTACAAAAAGCTTCTTTTACTTAGCATGATGTTTTCGAGGTTCATATATGTCTTAACAGGTATCAGTACTTTGTTCTTTGTCATGGCTGAACAATGTTCTATCATATAGATATACCGTATTTCATTTAGCCACTTATGAGTTGATCAACATTAGTTTGTTTCCACTTTTGCCTGTTACGAATAATGCTGTTGTGAACATTTGTATACAGGTTTTTGTGTGGGCATGTTTTCATTTTTCTTGGGTGTATACCTAGGGTTACAGTCGCAGGGTCATATGATAACTCTGCTTTCAACTTTTTAAGAAACCGATTGACTTCTTTTTCAAGCGGTAGCACCATTTTGCATTCACACTGTCATCTGCTTTCTGCTTTATTAATTTTCATCCTCTTAAAATTTATCTTCTTTCTATTTTCTTTCTTCTGTTTGATTTGGGTATTATTGCTCTGCTTTTTTAGTTTATAATGATGGGAGTTGGGAGCATTGATTTGAGACCTTTTTTGTTTTCTAATGTAGATGTTTTGTGCTATAGATTTCCCTCTCAGTATTTTAAATGCATCCCACAAATTTTGCCACATGGGTTTTCATTTTCATCTGGTTAGAACTACTTTTTAAATTTCTTTTTAGATTTCTTTTTCATTTAATCAAGCATTATTTAGAAGTATATAATTTGGTTTCCAAATATTTGGGGAATTTTTACTTATCTGTTATTCATTTATAATTGAATTCTGTATTAGGCAGAAAATGTACTTGGTATGACATGAATCGCTTTAAGTTTATTCAGACTTTTTAATGGCCCATATATAGTCTATCTTGGTACATACTTTGTGCACACTCGAGAAGGAAGTGTATCCTCCTATTCTTGGGTGGAATGTTCTATAAATACTAATTAGGTCAGGTTAGTTGATAGTGTTGTTCATGTCTTCTGTAGCATTACCGATTTCTGCCTGTTCTGTCATTTATTGAGAGGGAGTGTTGAATTCTCTGGCTGTAATTGTAGATTGAATACTAGCATTTTAAAGGTACAGATAATGTTCATTTCTGCAGTACCTCATAGTGCTAATTGCTGGAGATGCAAAGATGAATAAGAGACGTGTGGCTCCTGTAATCATGGAGTGAAAAACAGAGTGCATCCTTAAAATAGCTTGGATTCACTTTTTTTTTTTTTAAATTCTATTTCCACTGGTCCTTTCTAACCTGGTCTCTCTTCATTTTATACTCAAGTTCCTGCAGATAGTTCTTTGCTTTATTCCTAACTGTCTGAGCCATTTTTTCCCTACTAGGTCTGGCTTAATCTTCTAAGGACAATTGTCATTGTATTCCTTCATCCTTGTTGATGTGGGCTGTAGCACAGTGACTCATGGAATGTGTCATGATGCTCGGTTATCATTGACACCTTGCATCTGATAAAAGAGTTTTCTATTTGGTCCCTTTGTCTTTTTCTAGTACTTCATGTCCAAACTCCTCCTTGTTACTTTTTGAGGTAATCCTTAAACTAGCTATGCTCTATTAATCCTAACTTTCCAACACTTCTTGATATAAAAGATTTGTCTGTTCCCTCTAGATGCAAGTCATTTCCCCAGTTCCTAATCTTTGCATTAGATGTGGTGTACCTGAGGTTAACATCCTTCCAACTAGTAAGACACCTGTAAGAAGTTAATGTTTTTAGGGGCAGACTTCATTAATCATTTGGGTTTTTATCTCCTCGGGGCTACCACTGGTGGTTTGCTCATCACTTGGTTATGACCATAGTAGGAAAACCAATAACATTTTCATTGAATTTAATTGAGATACTGTTCTTTCTGATTTTTAAATTGTGTGCCACCATTTTGCTTCAAAAAGCCATTACCAAAAGAATACACACATAATATTTATATTTCAGTAAGAGCATACCTCTTAAAAAGTTAAAAAAGCACACCATTTTGCAGTTATAATTTTATGACTCACCAGGGGAAAAAAGTACTTCTAAAAGGAAGAGATGAAGCCACTCATCCAAGGTTTTAAATTAGTCGGTCTTCAGTTTTAAACACCATCTCAGAAAATTTAACATGGCATCTATTTTTCGTTTTTAAAATCGTTCTTTTCAGCCGGGATCAATTTTTATATCATCCTCCCCCACTACAAGGAAACAGTTCGCTATACCGTAGGCTTTTTTGAACATTTACATCATTGCTCATATCAGCGGGAGGCTTCTTGGAATTCCACAGCAATTTTTGTGACCATATATGCTTTGTACAGTGTTGCACATTTTTTTCTTCTTATTCTGCCGTCGGTTTTCAAAACCTGCCTTAGGTTTTGTATATACAAAATGAGCATCACCCTCTGGCCTAGCTCAATTGCAGGGAACACATTTTCACGATGTGATGAGAAAAAGAACATTTTTTACAGTTTACCACAGTGTGAGTACAGATGTATATTAAAAATAATAGCAACAACAACAAATCTATGGGATTTCTAGAAACTTCTTAAAACAGGACAAAAAGCTTAGTGACTTTGGGTTTGTCAAAGATTTTTAATATGACACAAAAAAGTAAAAATTTTAAGATTAAAAAAATTACGTTTGCTTTTTTGAAAAAGCGTGGTTAAGAAAATGAAAAGGCAGGGCACAGGCTGAGAGAAAATATTTGCACGACAGCCATCAAACAAAGGAGTTGTATCTAGACTATATAAAGAACTTTTATAATTCAATAATAATAAGAAAAGCAAACGAATGCACATGGGACAAAGATTTAAACATGGTACCAGAGAACATATGCAAATGGAAAATAAACTTATGGAAAAAATGCTCAACATTGCTAGTCATTAGGGACATGCACATTTAAGCCACAAGGAGCAATCATTACACATCCCTAGAAAGGCTAAAGTTAAATAAGAACAACCATGGACATACCAGGTGTTTTTGAATATGTGAAGCAACCGGAAGTCTCATTCATAACTGGTGGGACTGCAAAATGGTCCCGCTGCTTTGGGAAAGAGCTTAACAGTTTCCTAAGAAGCTAAACATACAACCATTTAACATATGGCCCAGCCATTGTACTGCTAGGTATTTACCCAAGAGTAAAGAAAGCATCTGTCCACACAAAAGAACTACACATGAATATTCACTGGAGCTTTATTCTAGTAGCCAAAAACTGCAAAAAATGTCTAACAAGAAATGAATGGATAAGCAAATTGTGATATATACGTACAATGGAGAGCTTCTTGGCAAAGAACAGACTCTTGGTGGATGCGACACCATGGATGAAAATCAAAATGCTATGGTGAGTGTTCTTTGCCAGGCAAATAGATGAGTGCCTACCGTGGAATCCCACTGATATAAAATGTCAGAAAATGCAAGTTATATAGTGATTGTGTAATTCATGTCATTATTGCCCGGTTTGGAAGAGGGTGATTGGAGAGAGGTAGGAAAGGGAGATGACAGAGGGATACATGGAAATTACTGGGTCTGATGGATATGTTCATCTTCCTCATTGTAGAAATAGTTCCATAGCATGAATATATGCCCCGAATTACCAAACTTTACTCTTGGAATATATGTGGTTTAATTTATGTCAATTATAACTCAAGAGATCTTTGAAAAAAAACCCACAAAACAATATAAAGATGAAAGAAATGAGCACCTTGTAGAACCTTTTACTTGGGAAACTTCTATCAAACTTAACAACCTGGTACATTTGCTCTTAAGGACTCTTGCAAAACTTGTGATATTTCTCTAGGTCTCCATCTGCCTTCTACCAAGCTGCAGCAATTTAAAGATGTTTCTATATTCTCAGAAACTGATGTATTATTTTTAACCAGAGTTTAGAATTTAGTCAAGATGGCTTGACTTTTTTTTTTTTTAAGTGGTTAATGGGTTTTTTTTTTTTTTTTAACTTTCCTTTCAAAGCCATGATGGCATCTTCCCCGGGCCAGAGGCAAGGATGTCTGGCAGTCCTGTGACAGTTCTGTCACAACCTTCTAAGGAGTGGGCAGAATCTCCTAACACCCCCTGCTGTCTGTTATAAATTGATGGCACTTTGGGTGGCCTGATGGAGTTGGAGAGATGTGGCTAATAAAGAATTCACATCATTGCAATGTTCCAAGAATTGATGAGTGAATAAAAATTGAGAGCATGTTAAACATCATCTGAGAGGGGCACCTGGGTGGCTCAGTCGGTTTAGCGTCTGACTTTGGCTCAGGTCACGATCTCACAATTTGTGCGTTTGAGCCCCACATTGAGCTCTGTGCTGACCGCAGGAAACCTGATGCCTGCTTCAGGTTCTGTGTCTTCCTCTCCATGTACCCCTCTCCTGCTCATGCTCTGTCTCTCTCTCTCAAAAATAAGTAAACATTAAAAATATTTTTAAAAATCTGCAAACTAGCTTTGATCATCTCCACCCCTTCTGTAGCATCCAGCTTGATTTTCAAAAATGTTTTGAGACTGACATGGATAAGAACATTTCATCTCTCTCTATATTTGGAGTGACATCAGTATAAGAACATCTGTATATCTTCCCATTTTGGGGAACAGTATCACACTTTTTAAAAATAAAAAAAAATGCAAAACACATTGGAAAGCACCACACGAATGGAGGTGGTTGTGTTATAGTTAATAAAATGTACCTTCCTTTTGAAGTGCCTTAATAACAACACTTCGTGTGAAAGAACTTTTTAGAATTTAATTTGAAAAGTAATACACTTCTTAAGCCAAGCCTTTTGACCTTTGAAGAAAATTTACATAATTTGTTTTGAAGCATTGTAAGTTATAATTTTAAGTGTTTTTGTCTACAACTTAGCTGTCTTTCTTAATGTCCTCCTTTTGTGATGATAGAAATACTTGGGCAGATACCCCTCTCCATGGTGTGTGGTTATGTAGGCTACTTTAGAATATTAAAATGACATTTCATCATTTGATTGCTAGTCAAAGGACAAGAGGCTATTAAAAAAATTTAAGGCCTTTTACCTCTTTGGTTAGGTTTATTTCTAGGTATCTTAATTGGTTTTGGTTCAATTGTAAATGGGGTCGATTCCTGGATTTCTTTTTCTGCTGCTTCCTTATGGTGTATAGAAATGCAGCAGATTTCTGTATGTTAATTTTTTTATCCTGCAATTTGCTAAATTCATGTAGTAGTTCTAGTAATTTTGGTGGGGGGAGTCTTTCAGGTTTTCCACATAGACTATCATGTTGTCTGCAAATAGTGAAAGTTTGACTTCTTCCTTGCCAGTTTGGATGCCTTTCATTTCTTTTTGTTGTCTCATTACTGAGGCTAGGACTTCTAGTACTATGTTAAATAAAGGTAGGGGCGCCTGGGTGGCTCAGTCAGTTGAGCCTGTGACTCTTGATTTCGGCTCAGGTCATGATCTCAGTTTTGTGAGTTTAGACCCTGCGCCGGGCTCTGTGCTGACATTGTGGAACCTGCTTGAGATTCTCCCTTTCACTCTGTCCCTCCCCCACTCACGCTGTCTCTCTCAAAATAAATAAACTTAAAAAAAAAAAACAAATAATGGTGAAAGTGGACATCCCTGTCTCATTCTTGACTGCAGAGGAAAAACTCTCAGTTTTTCCCCACTGAGGATGATATTAGCTGTGGGTCTTTCATATATGGCCTTTGTGAGGCTGAGGTATGTTCCTCAACCATTTTGTTGAGGGTTTTTATCAAGAATGGATGCTGCATCTTGTCAAATGCTTTTTCTGCATCTACTGAAAACTATAGGACACTTATGAAAGACATTGAAGAGGACACAGAGAAAAGGAAAAACATTCCATGCTCACAGGTTGGAAGAACAAACGTTGTTAAATATACTACCCAAAGCTATGTACACATTTAATGCAATCTCTATAAAAATACCACCAGCATTTTTCACAGAACAAACAATCCTAAAATTTATGTGGAATCACGAAAGACCCTGAATAGCCAAAGCAATCCTGAAGAAGAGAAGCAAAGCTGGAGGCGTCATGATTTCAGACTTGAAGCTATATTACCAAACTGTCGTCATCAAGACAGTATGGCACTGGCACAAAAACAGACACATAGATCAGGAGAGCAGAATAGAAAATCCAGAAATGGACCCACAACTGTATGATTAACTAATCTTCGACAAAGCAGGAAGGAATATCCAGTGGAAAAAAGACAGTCTTTTCAACAAATGATGTTGGGAAAACTAAACAGCGACATGTAAGAAGTGAAATTGGATTACTTTCTTACACCAAACATAAACGTAAATCTGAAATGGATGAAAACCTACATGTGAAACAGGAAACCACCAAAATCTTAGAGGCGAACGCAGGCTACAACTTCTTTGACCTTGGCCACAGCAGCTTCTTACTAGACAGTCTCTGGAGGCAAGGGAAACAAAAGCAAACATGAACTCTTGGGACTTCATCAAGATAAAATCTTCTGAACAGCAAAGGAAACAATTAACAAAACTGACAGACAAACTATGGAATGGGAGAAGATATTTACAAATGACATATTTGATAAAGGGTAAGTATCCACAATCATTAAAGGACTTCTCAAACTCAACACCCCTCCCCCTCCAAGTAATCCAGTTAAGAAATGGGCAGAAGACATGAACAGACGTTTTTCTAAAGAAGACATCTAGATGGCTAACAGACACATCAAAAGATGCTCAACATCATGCATCATCAGGGAAATATAAATCAAAACCACAATGAGATACAACCTCAAACCTTTCAGAATGTCTAAAACTAACAACACAGGAAACAACAGATGTTGGCCAGGATGTGGAGGAACGGGAGCCCTCTTAGGCTGTTGGTGGGAGTACAGACTGGTGCAGCCACTTTGAGAACAGTCTGGAGGTTCCTCAAAAAGTTAAAAATAGAACTACCCTATGTCCCAGCGGTTGCACTACTAGGTATTTACCCAAAGGATACAAGCATATTGATTCAAAGGGGCACTTGCAACCTGATGTTTATAGCGTGTTATCAGCAATAGCCTAACTATGGAGAGAGCCCGAATGTTCATTCACTGATGAATGAATAAAGAAGATACCATTCAGCCATCAAAGAGAATGAAATCTTGCTGTTTGCGATGATGTGGATGGAGCTAGAGTATATTACTCTAAGTGAAATAAGTCAGAAAAAGACAGATACCACATGATTTTGCTCTTATGTGGAAGTTAAGAAACAAAACAAATGAAAATATGTGAAGGGGAAAAAAAAGCAAAACAAAAGAGAGAGGGAAGCAAACCAGAAGAGACTCTTAACCGTAGAGAACAAACTGAGTGTTGATGGAGGAAGTTGGGTGGGGGATGGGCCAGATGGGTGATGGATATTAAGGAGGGTGCTTATGATGATGAGCACTGGGTGTGGTATGTAAGTGATGGGTCACTAAATTCTACACCTGAAGCCAAATTTACCACGTCTGTTAACTAACTAGAATTTAAACAAAAACTTAAAACAATCTGGGACGCCTGGGTGGTTCAGTCGGTTGAGCGTCCGACTTCGGCTCAGGTCACGATCTCACGATCTCACGGTTCGTGAGTTCAAGGCCCTGGGCTGATGGCTCAGAGCCTGGAGCCTGCTTCCGATTCTGTGTCCCCCTCTCTCTCTGCCCCTCCCCCATTCATGCTCTGTCTCTGTCTCAAAAATAAACATTAAAAAAAAAATTAAAAAAAAAAACTTAAAACAATCAAAAGCAAAAAAAAATGTAAGGTGTTTTAAGGACACAGATATTCTGCCTTTGTATGATCTGCACTGTACTTAAATAAGAAGATATATTTCTACATGACAATTAAGTGAAAATACTAAGTAAAGGCTATACTAGTTTGATAGATTCTAAGAAAAAACGTGGGACAGTAGAAACTAACAGACAGATTTAACTTGTATGACTACTATATACTCTGTATTTTGGAATACCTTCATTGTCTTCAAGAAACTTATGGCTGTGTTGAGATGCTCAGAAAACCTTCTCAACTTCAATAATCTTTTATTTGTGAGTGATCTGTCAACGTCTTATGGGCTTAAAAAAATTAAAGCCTAAAGAATCCCAAAGGATTTCTGCAAATGCAAATGTTGTTAAGAAGGCGGCTGTGGCTGTTTGTGCCAGGATTAAATTAAATCCAGCTGTGTCTTTAAATAGAAGTGTCTCCAGATCATATCAACACTACTGCATCCTGAAGCCATCAACCTAGGTTTTAAAATGCTCACTGACACTTAGCACCCACATAGCATTCTGGTGAGGTTTGCCAAGTTACTAACGGCCAATTTCAGTCAGTATGAAGAGTGCATGTCTAGCAATAGAATCTGGCTAGTAGTTTTAAGTGTAGGATGAAGTTCTTTTCAGGAACTGTGAAGAGTGTGAGTCATCTAAATCACAGCATAACAGGGCCCATTGTCTTTCTGGGCCTCCCTTTTCTCATCTGTTAAGTGGGTTTAAAATTTTTTACTATTTCTTTCTTTCTTTCTTTCTTTCTTTCTTTCTTTCTTTCTTTCTTTCTTTCTTTCTTTCTTTCTTTCTTTCTTTCTTTCTTTCTTTCTTTCTTTCTTTCTTTCTTTCTTTCTTTCTTTCTTTCTTTCTTTCTTTCTTTCTTTCTTTCTTTCTTTCTTTCTTTCTTTCTTTCTTTCTTTCTTTCTTTCTTTCTTTCTTTCTTTCTTTCTTTCTTTCTTTCTTTCTTTCATTCTTTCTTTCTTTCTTGAGACGGAGAGAAACAGAGTACTAGCAGGGGAGGGGCAGAGAGACAGGGAGACACAGAATCCGAAGCAGGCTCCAGGCTCTGAGCTGTCAGCACAGAGCCTGACGTGGAGTTCGAACCTATGAATAGCAGACCATGACCTGGGCGGAAGTCAGACACTCAACCCACTGAGCCACCAGGCACCCTGGTTAAGTTATAACAATAGTATCTGCAATTGATGAGTTAAAGGGTTTTCTGACAGCACCCAGTCCAGAGTAAGCATTCAATAATTGTGAGCTATTCTCACTTAAAAATGGTTTTTATTGCAAATAGGCAAGCTTAAATGGTGAAGTTTCTTCAATACATTTTGTTCCAATGTACTTGTTTAAAAATTCTTGGGGTTAAGTTAATGCTTCTCAAAGTATGTTTGGAAAAACATTCATCCTCCTGGATTAATTAATATATTTTAGGCGCGAAAAAAGGGTTCTGTGATTAGATAAGCTTGGGAAACAAACCCCTGATTAAGAACAATAAAGTTAATTAGGTTTTATTGCTGCAAGACTTCTTAGAGTGTTGAATATGATAGTAAGCAGTATGACTCAAAAGGGTTGTTATGGAGAACTTATGTATTAAGGTCAAACTCTTTCGGATACTATTTTTCTTGCTACCTTAGTAAACTAAGAATCACATTTTATTTAGCAGACAAGGGACGATTTCTAAAATCACCATATCTTCAACGTCCACATATTTTCCCCAGTCCTGTAACGCAGAGGAAGCCATTAATATGGGTGACTCCGAATTTATTTGAGACTGTGTGCTCAGCAGTGGGCTTATGGCAGAAGTGGCATTTTTGGTGTTCAGGTGGAAGTTTGTAGCAATTCACGTACTCTTGGATGCAAGTAATAGAAACCCATAATCAAAAATGGCAAACTGCAAGAATATTTATTATCTCATAAGCAGTCTAGAGATAGGTTCCAAAATTGGTTAATCCAGCAGTAAGTGACTTTTCATGGACCCAGGTTTTTCCCTTTTTTTTCTCTCTACCATCCTCAGAATGTTGGCTGGTAGTCTTACATGGACTACCAAGTTCAAAGCGGTTCAAAACATGCGAAAGAAAGAGAGAAAAGAAAAGAAAAGAAAAAAGAAAACAGTGGCCAATAGAACACTGGAGCATCTGGTATTTTTTCTTTATTTCCAGAAATCCTCAAACAGATGTTGCCTTACATTTTTTGGTCAATGTTGGGTAACAAGTCCACGCCAAAAACAATTTCTGTGCTAGGAGACTAAAATATGCATTTTGCTAACCCATATGATATTATGCATCACAAAATAAGCATTTTGTTAACCCATATGACATCATGGGTGCTATTTTCAGATCCAGTAGAATTAAAATAGTCACATGAGAATATGCAAAAGTGGAGTCTGTCACATTTGAAAAGGTATGAAGCAAGTTCAATACTGGGGCCTCATGTTATACTTTATTTTTTTATTTTATTTTTTATTTTTTTGTATATATTGTATTTTATTTTTTCTTTTAAATATGAAATTTATTGTCAAATGGGTTCCCATACAACACCCAGTGCTCATCCTAACAGGTTTCCTCCTCAATACCCATCACCCACCCTCCCCTCCCTCCCACCCCCCCATCAACCCTCTGTTCTCAGTTGTTGAGAGTCTGTTATGTTTTGGCTCCCTCCCTCTCTAACCTCTTTTTTTTTTCTTCCCCTCCCCCCATGGTCTTCTGTTAAGTTTCTCAGGATCCACATAAGAGTGAAAACATATGGTATCTGTCTTTCTCTGTATGACTTATTTCACTTAGCATAACACTCTCCGGTTCCATCCACGTTGCTACAAAAGGCCATATTTCATTCTTTCTCATTGCCGCGTAGTATTCCATTATGTATATAAACCACAGTTTCTTTATCCATTTGTCAGTTGATGGACTTTTAGGCTCCCCATGTTATACTTTAAACTGAAGTACATGTTCTTACTTTTTGCTGCTTCGAGCAAGTTTGACTGGGTTTTGGTTTATTAGTGCCTACTGGCAAATAAAACTGAGTTTGCATTTTTTTAATTGAGTTGAAGATGTGTAAGTTCTGCATTTCACCCCACACAGCCAAACCCGCTCAATACACTAAAGGAGATAGCTGTGGTCACCAGGCGCTGCATCTGCAACTTAGAAAAAGTATTTGGGGCTGGAGGTAAGACAGATTGAATTTACTCATCTTTCATCCCCTGCTATAAAAATAACATGGCTTTTAGCCAATACCTATATACTTTTCATTCTAAGCATCAAATGTCCTAGCATGTATAAACTGCAAAGTTAGAACTCACGGATGTGGCATGTATTTAATTAAGCACATAAAACAGCAAACTGTATTTATGAAACTGTAACCTGCTCATTTTGTACATAGAATGATTTTTCTGTGTGTGCAGCTGGATTCTTCATGCTTCCTATCGGTGAAGCAGGTATGAAGGCTCAGAATTAGGCGTTGCTGGTTGTCTCACCGTCTGGGTTAAAACGACGCTAACTGAAAGCTTTTTTGACAGCTTCTGCCGATAACTGTTGTCCCCTCCAAGTTTACCCCTCAGAGATGCGTGATTGAGACAATTGAATCATCACAGAATTTCCTTTGGATGCAAATGTTCTTTCTTGCAAAAACACCCTTTCTGGCTTCTGACGTTCCTTATCATATGCAGTACAGTTTTGGAGGAGGATATTTTTTAAATAAAATATAGGAATACAGGATTTTTTTTTGAATTTCCAACCACTACATTTTATCTTATTATGTTCAAATGATGATGGAAATAATGAAAACAAATTGTCTGTAGGTTTTCAATTTTCCCAAGAATTTTCACATTAAAAAAAATGTCATCCTCACCACAACTCTGTATACTAAGGCAGTTTTTTTTTTTTTTAATTTTTTTTTTCAACGTTTATTTATTTTTGGGACAGAGAGAGACAGAGCATGAACGGGGGAGGGGCAGAGAGAGAGGGAGACACAGAATCGGAAACAGGCTCCAGGCTCTGAGCCATCAGCCCAGAGCCTGACGCGGGGCTCGAACTCACGGACCGCGAGATCGTGACCTGGCTGAAGTCGGACGCCCAACCGACTGCGCCACCCAGGCGCCCCTAAGGCAGTTGTTTTAACAAATTGGTAGATTAGAAGACCCAGGCATGAAAACAGAAACAGTCTTGCCACTACTCTCATAGGCATTGCATAGTTTGGCTTAATTTAAAATTTTATTTATTTACTTATTTATTTTTAATACTTTATTTATTTTTGGGAAAGTGCAAGTGGAGGAGAGGCAGAGAGAGGGGGGCAGAGGATGTGATATGGGCTCTGCCCTGACAGGCTGACAGCAGTGAGCCTGATGTGGGGCTAGAACTCTCGAACCATGAGATCATGACCTGAGTCAAAGTTGGACACTCAAATGACTGAGCCACCTAGGTGCCCCTACTTTTATTTTTTTTAATTTTATTTAAATCAAAGCTAGTTAAAATATAGTGATCCATCCCTTACATACAACATCCAGTGCTCATCCCAGCAAGTGCCCTTCTTATCCACTTAGCCCCATCCCCCGCCTACCTCCCCTCCAGCAACGCTTAGTTTGTTCTCTGGATTTGAGTCTCTTACAGTTCACTCTTTTCTCTGTTTTTATCTTATTTGTCCTTCCCTTCCTCTACGTTCATCTGTTTTGGTTTTATATTTTATGTTGTCCTTTATAGTAAGAAAGACAAAGAGGTTATACTGTCATTTTTTGCTACTCATTTTCTGGCTGGAAAAGCTGAATTGGGGAGTTTTGCAGTAACTTATCCAGATTTGTATAGCAACTAAATAGCAGAACTGTAGGAACTCTAAGAGAGCAGCAACTATGTGGTAGTGAAGACCTCTGAAATCAGCCACACCTCAGTTCAAAAGCCAACCGGGCTGTTAAATGTATGTGCGTCCTGGGGCAAAGAACTTAACAACGCTGAGTTTCAGTTTCCTTAACCGTTAAAATAGGAGTACGGTCATACAACCCTCTAGACGATTGAGGATTTAATGAGAACGTGCCTAGCACGCGCGCGCGCGCACACACACACACACACACACACACACACACTCACACACACTGGTAGGCACACACACACACACACACACACACACACACACACACACTGGTGGGCACACGTGCAAGCCATGTTATAGAAGAGGAGATGGTGGGATAAAGGGGTGTTTATGCCTGATTTTGTGCCCATGCATGTCTTCCAGCCGCTCTGACCTTGTGACTCTCCACAGCTCTGACTCCAGCCAGCAAACCTGCATTTGCATTTGTATTCCCACCAGGAATGTTGTGGGTTGTGGTTTTTTTTTTTTTTTTTCTGATTCCTTCTCTAAAAAATCCAGACTGTACATTTCCCCTGCTGATAAGGACATAGATTTGTTAGTCTTGTCAGAACCTGATCTATCCTTCTGCTGTTTTTATTTCAGAATTTTACTTGTATTCAACTCCTGGGGAAGCAGAAAAAATTCCTTCTTGGAGGTGAAATGATCACCCGTGGTATTTTCGAAAGTTAATATTCTGAGATTCAGAAATGCAGAGTCAAAGACCTCTGCAGCTAAAAGCAGTGTTGGAGACTGTCTAATGAGACGTCTTATTTTAGAGATGGGGAAACTGAGGCTCGTGGGGGAGAGGGGAGAGAATCCTCAGTTGAGTAGTCAGACTAAATAACAGCCAGGTGTTCTGACTTTCAATCTACCAGAATTCCCATAAATAAAATGCTTCCACCTGTAGTCAATACCAGTTAAAAATTAAGAATTTAAGGGTTCATCGGCTAAGTATTTATTTGATAAATGGAGACATGAAGGCTCATAGCATTTCAGCACAATCCTACAGGATAGTTAGTGGCAGAACTGGGAAACGAGTCCAGATTTCTAGACTCCCGTTTCAGTGCTCTCTCCAATCACATGGTTTGTGCCAATATGCCCATAATGGGAATTCACTTTCACCAATGGTTTTGAATGCTGTTACTGCCCTATTCTTCTTGGCTTTTTGTATCTCTGATATAAGCCATCCTGCACACAACTGAAAACCTCTGTTATGGCCCAGGTGACACCTAAAGATGATGAATCCTTTACCAAGGTGATTCATAGCTCTTTTGTTCGAGGTGAGGGAGCTTGAGAGACCTGCTTTCGTTTACTTTCAAGCCACTTGTTTGTCTTTCTGTGTCTCTGGAAGAGTCCACAGTAGTCACTCTGCTGATTTATGATCTGATTAGTGGTTCTGGGGCTGCTGCTCTCCTCAGGAACAATAAATTCCACACAAGTCCTGCCCCATTCCCTGTCGTGATGCCTGGGAGCCTTCCAATGTAACCTTTGGCAGTAAATTCGGCTCATCATCAAGCTTTCAACTATTATAAAAACTGTTTACCATTATTTAAGGGCTTTTCTTAAGAAAGATTACTTCCAACTGTTATAATTTCATAATATGTGTACATGCCTTATGCCTAAGTAAGGATTCTCAGGTTGAAATACTCCGAAACATAGCAAGGGTTTTCTTCTTTAAAAAATTTTTTTTTGAGAAAGAGAGAGAGGGGGGAAGAGAGAGAACCCCTAGCAGACTCCACTGTGTCAGCACAGAGCCCGATGTGGGGCTTGAACTTATACACTGTGAGATCATGATCTGAGCAGAAACCAAGAGCTGGGCACTTAATTGAGCCACCCAGGCACCCCAGCAATTTTCTTTATCAGGCCTCATTGTTCTATCCCTTCACTATACAATTAGTGCCCTTCAAATTGGTATCATTGTCTCTGGCATCTAGTTAGTATTAACTGTAGAGACTGGCCAACTTGAGTTCAAAACTCTGTTCTGCCACTTATTAGCTGGGTGGCCTGGAGCAAATTACTTAAAACTTTGTGGACCCCAGCTTCTCAACCGGTAAAGTGGGAATAGTTAAGAGCACCTAGCTGGTAAAGGCTTCTGATCATGAAATGAGATAATGCATGTACAGAACTTAACATAATACCTGATATATAATAAGGGATTGAATGATAGGCTGCTACTGCTGACAATAGGTCTGACAGGTTTCAAAGGATATAAACTTTCAGTTGCGGGAAGAGTAAGTTCTGGAGACCTAATGTACAACATGGTGACTGTCTTGAGTAGTAATGTATTATATAACTAAAATCTGCCAAGAGAGGAGATTTCAAGTGTTGTCAGCATATACCTATGTGCAGAGGTGTAGCTATGTGAGGTGATGGCTTGTGGTAATCATTTTGCATTGTATGCCTTAAATATATATAATTTTTATTTGCCAATCATATCTCAGTAATGCAGAAAACATAGTCATGACATGTTTTATAGAAGTACTTTCTCTCTAGCCTCCATCAAATTAATAATGTCTTATGCTTTTTTTAAAGGTTTATTTATTTATTTTGAGAGAGAGAGAGAGAGAGAGCGCACAAGCAGGGGAGGAGCAGAGAGAGGAAGAGACAGAATCCCAAGCAGAATCTTGGGGAAGAGGAAGAGATAGAATCTGCGCTGACAGCTCAGAGCCTGACCCTGGTCTTGAATTCATGAACCGTGAGATCATGACCTGAACTGAGATGGAGAGTTGGACAGTTAACTAACTGAGCCACCCAGGTGCCCCTATCTTATGCTTTTTTCTCCATCCTTCTCCTCCCCCTAGCACTTAGCCTAGATGTATATCATGAGTGAAAGATCATGTACTTAATTAGTAAACACGAATTTACACCCATAGAGTCCAAAGTGACATGCTTCTGGGATACATATAGTTTATTTGGGTGGATAATATATGCCCACTTTTTACCATACAATGGTAGTTAATAATTGCTTACGTACTAGAGATTGTACTAGGTGTTGAGAATACAAAGGACAAAATTTCCTGCCCTTAATAAGTTCCCAGCCTAGTGTAGCTAAACAGGTGTTAATGCAACATAATATTTGTTGACATAGAGGCAAGCATAAAAATTCAGATGTTATGAAAGCCCAGAGAAGCGAGATAGGAGGTGGTAAGGGAAGGGCAGTCGGTAGGTGGAGAGAAACCACTTGAAAACATACCAGATTATTAAGTTAGGAGATACAGCATTATGTCTGGATAGGACCAAAGTAAAAAATAATAGTAATAATAGGGTGCATACATTCTTATGTTCTTGCAAATGTTATGAACAAAATGCTTATTTTTTGTATTTTGAATTTTGTGCAGCCACTAATCTGCATATTAAATGCAAGCTTGGGTGTTTGACAACATGAACAACTGCTCTCTAAACGGAAAACTTGAATGTGTATCATTTTCTCTGTAAGCAAGTCCCAGGGAATTTAATTTTCTCTGTTACTCTCTTTAATTTTCTCTGTTTCTCTGTTTTTTTTATTAAAAATTTTTTTAATGTTTGTTTATTTTTGGGAGAGAGAGAGAGAGAGAGAGAGAGAGAGAGAGGATGAGCAGGGGAGGAGCAGAGAGAGAGGGAGACACAGAATCTGAAGCAGGCTCCAGGCTCTGAGCCATCTGCATAGAGCCCAATGCAGGGCTCAAACTCATGAACCATGAGATCATGACCTGAGCCAAAGTCAGATGCTTAGCAGACTGAGCCACCCAGGAACCCCTCTCTGTTACTTTCAAGAAGAGAAAAGAGTAAGTGATGATTAGCCTTTTATAATCAGTGATCTGTCCATCTCAAAAATAGTATAAATCTTCAAACCGCTTATTCCAAACATGGGTACATTGGAGATCCAAGAATGCAGAAAAGTTAGAACAGATGTTGATGTTTCCTTATGTTTTAGTTTCTCCATCTATGAGTAGGGTCTGAAATGCCACACCAACAGTCATGATTAAATAACACACTATTGGGGTGACTGGGTGGCTCAGTCTGTTGAGCGTCCGACTTCAGCTCAGGTCATGATCTCGCAGTTCGTGGGTTCGAGCCCCACGTCAGGCTCTGTGCTGACAGCTCGGAGCCTGGAGCCTGCCTCACATTCTGTGCCTCCCTCTCTCTCTGCCTCTCGCCTGCTCACACTCTGTCTCTCTCTCTCAAAAATAAATAAACATAAAAAAATTTAAATAACACTATTTGTAGGCCTACTTTGAGAAAAACACTGTTTATTATCATTATTATTTTTCTTACAAATTTATTACAGAGAGAAAGTCCTTGCTTCTGCCTTATCTTGGGCTTCTGGAGAGTGAAATTTCCAGCAATATTTGCATTGATATAAAATTCCTTTGCTGCATGTCTTAGTGGAGGCTTTTAAGTTATAAGTAACAAGTACTTGTTTTAACTAACCAAATTCCAGAAGAGGTAATTTTTTTGAAAAAATACAGGGGTATTTCGGGCAGTTTAAAAGAAGGAAGTTCAGTGAGGCCTTGGAAGGGGCTGGATGACCATCTGTAGCTCCCACGTGTCCACTCCCTGCTTCTTGCTACACTGGAAAGGTGCTCCCCCAAACGCTGCCCTTGGCTCCCAGCTCATATTAGCACACACCATCCAGAGATTCCAAATTCCCAAATAAGAGAATCTGATTGATGGATCTTGAGTCATTTGTCTGTCCTTGGTTCAATGAGAACCAGAAGGATGGGTTCATTCCACACAAACATGATGGCAGAGGCGCGTGTGTGTGCGTGTGCTTGTGCATAGGCCCACGTATTACATGCATGTGCACAGCCGTAGAATGAGTGAATAAGTCATGGGACCGGCAGATTACACAGATATTGTCTACTCTAGAGGAAAGTATTCTGGATACCAGGCATAGTTACAAAAGGATGTTCCTGCACTGAAGATGGAAAGAAAATACATGGGCTTTAAAGAGTAAAGACACGTTCATGGTGGGTAGGGATTTATTTAGGCAAGCTTCCAGGACTAGCAGCTGAGATTCCTACTTCCCTGCAGCCTTCTGTGACTGCTCTGTCAGGGAGTGTGCCCAGGGGCCAAATCACTCAGTAGGAAGCCTCACTGATTCGGATGTTCTCCTCAGAAGCAGCTGCCGAGTTAGCTCTGTCATTCAGAACCAGATAGAACATACAGGCTGCAGATTTCCCAAAAGCCTCTGGTGGAGCTCTTGGCGGGGAAACCACAACCTTCCTTTCTCTTGCCATCGAAAATCTCCTGATGGGCAGTCCCAACAGGAAAATTCCTGGCTTCCCTTTTATTTCACTGAGACAGCCCTGCTCACGGAACAACACTAGGGCTCTAACCGCATATCACGGTTGACCCTGGGAATGCAAGCGTTGGGAGGATGGCGTCATAAAGATACTTCTCTCCTCACACATGGGTTGCTTCCTGAGAAGTCGCACAATAATCAAACTTGTGTTACTCGAGTGGTATTTTCTCTCTGCCTTGCAAAGCGATTTTTGAGACACTTTTGCATTTCTGATTAATCTTCTGCTAGCAATAGTTCTTCATGCTTTCCTGTCTCAGGTTCTCTGTTACTTGGTCTTCCTTTTGAGTAGAAAAATGATTTATGAACACACCACATTTCCAACTCCACTACTCTAGTCCATTTTAGTGTCTCTGAGCTTGTTAAACGAATGATACCTTTCTCCCCTTACCAAGGTACCTTTGCCCCATCCCAGAACTTCCCTTGCCTTCTGAGAGTGTTGGTGTTCAGACTCTATGTTCCTTTACTTATTAGCTATGTCACTCAAGCTACTTCTTTGCGCTTCAGTTTTTACAGCTGTAAATGTGAATAATGATATCTGGGTTTCTTACAAGTACTAAAAGAGATCATGTCTATGAACCTCCCAGAATACTGGTGGCATTTGGTAAACTCTGAATAAGTGTTACTTTTTCAATTAATAGTGTATTTCTGTCTTTTAATTTTATTATTATTATTTATTTTTGAAAGAGAGAGAGAGAGAGACAGACAGAGTGCGAGTCGGGGAGGGACAGAGGAAGAGAGGAAGACACAGAATCTGAAGCAGGCTCCAGGCGCTGAGCCCAATGTGGAGCTCGAACTCAGGAACTGCGAGATCATGACCTAAGCTGAAGTCGGATACTTAACCAACTGAGCCATCCAAGGTGCCCTGATTAGTAGCATATTTCAGTCAATAGCATTGTCATTAGAAGACTCCCAAGCTAGACGGTTATTTCTGTTTCTCTTCCCTGCCATCTCCCATGAATTATTCATTACATATTTGTAGTAATAATGGTAGTAATAGTGTCACTGTTCAGGGAGCATTGAGCATTTAGTATGTGCTTTAATTTATACTAAGTGTTTTACACCGTTAGCTTATTTGGTCCTCTCAATTGCACTGTCTTTCTTCCTTTCTCTCCTTCATTCTTTCTTTAATGTTTATTTTTGAGAGAGAGAGAGAGAGAGAGAGAGAGAGAGAGAGAGAGACCGAGACCACACACATGTGTGAGCGGGAGAGGAGCAGAGAGTGAGGCCCATGATGACAACAGAGAGCCTGATGTGGGGTTCGAACTCATGAACTGTGAGAGCATGACCTGAGCCGAAGTCGGACGCTTAACTGACTGAGCCACCCAGGATCCCCAACACTGTCTATATTTTAAAGATGAGAAAGGGGAGGCTCGGAGAGATGGGATGACTTGTGTGATGTTGTATGGCTAGTGAGTGGCAGAGCTTCAGCTTATAATCAGGGTCGTCTTATTCCCAAACTCATGCTATTGACACCTACAAGTCTCTTTAACCAAATACAGCCCATTTTGGTTCTGAAATATTTCTGGAATGGTTTGCTCCTCTCCATCCCAGCTTCTACAGATTTCTCTTCTGATCATAAGGCAGTTTTCTGTCTGCCATCTTGCCCCCAACTTCTCCTTCCACAAACCATCCTCCAGCCTCCTCTCAAAGTTATTTTTCTAAAACATTTAGTAGATATGAGCTTTCAGTGGGTGTCCATTTATGAAACATGCCGGTCCTTCATAATCCGTAATCCCAGTTCCACCATGGTGGTCCAGTCTTACCATATTGCCGTTGATTCTTCTAATGTCCGTGGTGTCCTTAGTTTCTGTTCTTTTACACAGGCTGTTGGGTCTGTCTTAAATGGCCTCCACTCTCCTCACTGGGTTAACTTGCTGGCCTATCAGACGCTTCTCAGATTCCTGTCTTTTCTCTTCCCCACTCCTCTCAGAACAAATTGATTGGTGGTTTCTTTCCTCTACTCTTAAAACTCTATATTCATACATCTGTACAGTAATTCTCACAGTGTATTTTTTCCTCTTTTTCGGTATCTGTCTCCACCACTGGACTCTGGGTTCCTCAAAAGCAAGGAGCATGTGTCCATCATCTCCTGTCCTAGGTTCCCAAAAGTTTTGTATGCAGAAGAAAGCCAGTAACTGAACTCACCTACAAAGAGACTGATTAAGTAAACTCTCAGGCACAACTATATGTTTTTGGTAGACTAATTTTTAAAAATAAGAAGGTTTCCTTTCCCATTTGTAATCTTTGTAAGTTTGGGCACTTGGGTCATATGTTTCCTTAAAAATGGGATCTAGTCTAGTAACGCAAGACCTAATGTTCCTATGAAGAAGTTTAGGGCCCTACATGAAAGCATTATCATTCTCTGGGAGGTAGGGTTTTTTGTGTTTTCACTGCATAGAAGATTCAGGAGGTGGTAATTAAAGTGATTAACAAGAGAATATGGGTGTTTAAGTAATCAGCCTAACAATTATTCATTAGAGGTCTGTAACTCCTAGGTAGGAGAATTGTTAATTTAAACACCTTTCATTATATCTTGGATCTTATTGTCAAAAGATGAATAATGTCAGAGAGACCTTGTAAATGGAGGCAAAAAGTACTGCAAAGTTAGCCAGAAACCTGCTTTCTTAATCAGGGGTCTTGCAACATCAAATACGTTGTCTGATACTCATAGCCTTTTATGAGTAAAACCGTACCACCGATCCTATATCAGGGATGGCTCCAAGTGGACCTTGTGACCTTGTCACACCCCCATCTCCCCATCACTTGGCCAGTTGGGCAGAGAGTAGTCACCTAAACTATTCCATAGACTGGTTAAACCAGGCATGTGAAGAAGACTGGGGTCAAATAGCCTTTTTCTCTCAGAAACGTGAACTAAGAAATATTCAGACAAGAAAGTCAGCCTAGTAGGAGCAAATGCTGAGAGTTTATGATACAGAGCATCATATTTAGTTTTTTAATGTTTTTGTTTATTTTTGGGAGAGAGAGAGAGAGAGAGAGAGAGAGAGCAAGCAGGGGAAGGGCAGAGAGAGAAGGAGACACAGAATGTCGAGCACGCTCCAGGCTCTGATCTGTCAGCACAGAGCCTGAAGCGGAGCTTGAACCCACGGACCGTGAGATCATGACCTGGGCCAAAGTTGGACACTTAACCAACTGAGCCACCCAGGATCCCCCAGAGCAGCATATTTAGAGACTACCTGCACCAGAATTAACTGGCACTCTTATTAAAATGCAGATTCTCAGGCCCCATCTCCAGATTTCAGATTCATGGATGACACAGATGGGAAAGAATGTTTAAGAAACACTCTATCTTACTTACATTAAGGTTTACCAATCAAGGCTGTATAGTGAGGCTTGGAAAACCATGATGAGCCATGGGCAAGCTAAAGTTGCTGAAGAACAAGTGTCAAGAATAAAAGAGAAGCTCTGTGGAGACAGACACATATCCTTTATAATTTGTTGATGTAGGTTCTTTGGATATAGGAAATCTGTTATGGCCAAACTTAAAGAGTCCATTGGAAGGATATAAAATAGTTCACAGATTATAAGGGGAGGGTGGAAAATGAGGCTCAGAAAAGGAAAGGACACAGAGAAGTTATGGAGTAGCCTTGGGATAGCATTAACTAATTACCTTAATAAGACTGGTTTACTGGAATGAGCTCCAACCTATATTTTCCCATCTTTGTGTCATTCAGCTCAAGATTCATCATATGGAGTGGTGGTGCGGGTAGAGTATGACTTCATGTCGGCCAAGCTTAGGTCATATGCCCATCCCACAGTCAAGCGAGGGCAGAACAACCTGATTATCAGCCTTATTATGTTTATCTACCAGGCAGGATAGGCCTTCCCCAAAAAAGATTGGGGTATCCCAAAAGCATAAGAAAAATGTTGCTAAATATCTCCTAAAATAATAAATATCCTGTGGAGGATCAAAACCCATATTGAGGGGTGCCTGGTTTGTTCAGTCTCTTGAGCACCTGACTCTTGATTTTGGCTCAGGTCATGATCTCATGGCCTTGGAATGGAGCCCTGAGTCGTGCTCTGTGCTAGATTTGGAACCTGCTTGGGATTCATTCTCTCTCTCTCTCTCTCTCTCTCTCTCTCTCTCTCTCTCTCTCTCTCTCTCTCATTCTGCCCCTCTCTCCAAGCACCCCCTCTCTAAAAGTAAAATAAAATCGTGGGGTGCCTGGGTGGCTTAGTTGGTTGAGCATTCGACTTCAGCTCAGGTCATGACCTTGTGATTCGTGAGTTTGAGCCCTGCATCAGGCTCCGTGATGGCAGCTCACAGCCTGGAGCCTGCTTCAGATTCTGTGTCTCCCTCTCTCTCTGCCCCTCCCTTGCTTGCACTCTATCTCTCTAAAAAATAAATAGACATTAAAAAAATAAAATAAAATCTTAAACAACACAACACAAAATAAAACCCCTCATATTGAAAGAGAAAAGAGAAAGGCCAATATATAAAGAATAATATAAATGAAGAAAAGTCTTCAAACTCCTACTGCTCATATTCCTAGATAGATTCTGGATATAGAACCACCTCTGGGGGCCTACTGTTCTAGAGGCCCAGTTGTTGAGCTTTTCCTTATTTCTCATTTATGTGTCTCATTCTGGTCACCACTCACTCAGCCCGAGTGTGTCTTTCAATTTATTTGTGGCTAAAAGTGAAATAAAACTTTTGAGCTCTTTTTTTAAATTTTTTTTAATGTTTATTTATTTCTGAGACAGAGAGAGACAGAGTATGGGTGGGGGAGGGGCAGAGAGAGGAGGAGACACAGAATCAGAAGCAGGCTCCAGGCTGTGAGCTGTCAGCACAGAGCCGGAGGCGGGGCTCAAACTCACAAACCGTGAGATCATGACCTGAGCTGAAGTCGCTCAACCTACTGAGCCACCCAGGCGCCCCCTTTTGAGCTCTGTCTTAAAGAGCTAAGTGGTCCTGGGCAGTAAATGCCTCTCTCCTTGGGCCTCAGTTTTTTCCATTTATAAAATGAGGAGGTGGGCTTATTAAGCAGTTTTTCTAATCTCTGCAACAATAATACTCATCTCCCCTCCCTCCCCATCCTTCTATTCCTGATGAATATAAACGTGGTAAAGGAGTTGTCAAATTCAAGAGGAAAATAATTTTAAGAGTGTTTTGTTTTGAATATGCATTACCTGGTCACACTCTCAATTTGTCCTTCAAAATAGAAATGAAAACAATACGGCAGTGCTCCACGCTGACCTTAAGTACTCTGGCACATATATGTCTGGCAGATAAGTGACATTCATGTTGGATGTCAATGCTCACAGAATTCCCATGTTGGAGAAATCTTAGGAATTAACCCCCCAATTAGCCACCCCAGTGTTAAGGCACAATCTAATTATACAATGCTTACTTGTATTTTTCTAGTTAACGAGAGAAAGATCCTTAAACGTGTTTTCCCCTGCTTTTAGTGGCAACAGAATTGAGACCTGTATCTGTTTCTTGAGTTTCTCTTGAGAATTATAAAAATAATCTATGAAATGAGATAATAGTCTAGTGTGTACTATTTCCACTGCAAAAAGTACACTTTCTTCGGGGACTGAAAGATTACTTAGCTCTCTTATGTTTTTGGACATAGGTTATTGCTTTTTTTGAACTGTATTTTGATCTCTTTGGAGGAACAAAACAGTCATGGAATCTATCTTGTGTCTAAGGCGGGGATTATAAACTTTGATGCTTACAGTGGCTAGGCATGTCCTGCTTGGGACATGAAACAATGACTTAGTTGGTTCTATAGGGAATGGACAGATCTGTGGAGGACACATACCCCATGTAAAGGCATACCTGGGGGTTCAGTGCTAGTCAATTCTTGCCCTTTGAAAATGCAGGTTTTTGTATCGCCCCATCTTCTGATTTTTCCAAGATGACTTAGAATTTGGGATATTTGTATAAATTCTTATGATTTTTAAATGTTGGCAACTATTTTACTTAAAAAGGGAAATATTTAGGTCAAATAATACGCATCCACAGTGTGGATGTCACCAATTGCAAACTCTATTCTAAAGGATCCCTAACATGTGGAGTAGAATAATGAAAAAAATCTTGGTCTTCCAAGTGTTGACATAAACTGTGTTAAAACTTGACTCATGGGAATTAAGAATACACTTACCTTGATGAGCACTGAGCAATGTATAGAATTGTTGAATCATGTTGTAACCTGAAACTAATTAACACTATATGTTAATTATACTTGAATTAAAAAAAAAACTGAACTATTTCTCATTATCTGGATATTCAGCATGATTCAGTTGAATTATATGAATGGTTGACTATTTTTTGTGTGTGTGTGTGTTTGATTATTAAGACCAGTTGTCAGAGAAAGGCATGATGAAAGAGAGACATAGATTGGCCTTTATAGTCCCAAGGCCAGTATTTGAGTCCCAGCAGATGGTAAATTACCCAGATAAACAAGGGTAACTTACATGACTTCATTAATTTTTTTTCTTTCTTTATAAAATGTGACAGTAGTTCAAACACCCTGGATTTAGGTAAATATTAAATGAGGTAATGTACGTGCAACTTGTATGTCATTTGAACTTTTTTTGCCCTTGGCCTGACTCCGTTTCTAAAGCTTGGGCCAACTCAAAGCCCACCCCAACTCTTTTCAGATTAGGATTGTCAGACCTCACTTGTGCTTTCATTCCAACAGATTGTAGTCCCCCTGGCCTTTTCTCTCTTAGACTCGCACTGTGCCCCGAAACAGAACCTGGTACTAATGTATTTTCCTTAAAAATCCATTCACACTTAACATTCTATAGACTGGTAACTTTGATACAGATACTTGGAGGTCCCAGGCCAAGGCTCCCATGTATTTCCCTGTTCCTTTGTCTCTCTCTTGCTCTCCATCTCATCTCCCTCCTTGAGTCCTTGCATTTTACCCTTGACTCACCCCACCATGTACAGATCCTGCACAGGATTCCTGTAGTATAATCCCTCCTCCTCTTCTGTTTTTTGTTTTGTGTTGTGTTGTGTTGTTGTGTTGTGTTTTAACACAGAAAGTGGCCTTGCTTGGCTAGTCTGCCTTCCCTGTCCCCTCTGGAACTCTGATGATGAAAATGTTTCTCCACCTGACTGCTCACTATTCCTACAAGGTTCTATACACATTATGTCCTCTCTCTACCTCTCTGCATTTCTTTGAGCTGATAATTGCTGGGATCTCTGATTATTCCCTTTTTCCCTGAGACATGCTTGGAAGCTTAATTGTGGGGCTCACTTCCCGATTGATCTCATCAGTTTTGAGGTTTTAATTATAGGTCTCCATACTGGTTACTCCCCAGTATTGATTTCCAGATTGTACTCATGTCCTGCACTCCATGTTGTTTACATAACATCTCCCTTTGGATATCTAATAATATGCATCTCAAATTTTAGATGTCCAAAGCTGAACTGAACTTCCGAACTTTCTCACAAAAACTTTTCAGTGTTTCCAGTTAGACAGGATGTCAGATAGTGTCAAATGCTGATAATAGGTCAAGATACATGATGACAGAGAACAGATTCTTGGATTTACCAATGTGGGTGGCATTAACCAGTGGGGAAACCATCTAAAGCCTGATTGGATTTAAGAGAAAATAGGATTGGAGAAGGATTGGAGACAATGGTAGTGACAGCTTTTAAGAGTTTTGCAGTAAAGGGAAGTAGTCACTGGGAAGAGAAGTGGGCTCAAGCAATTTTTTTTTAAGAGATTACTAATAATAACATGTTTGTATGCTGATGGAATCGATCCAATAGGGAGGAATAAATTTGAGGGAGGAGAACTGCTGGAGTTGTGTCTTTGAGTAGGTGGGAGGGGGCTGGGTCTAGTACACAAGCCGAATGTGTTGGCCTTAGGTAGACGTACAAGTAGTGCATGTATCGCCACAGGCAATAAAATAAAATAAAGCATACAGACCACGTACAAGTGGTATGAGATTAGAGATAGGTGGGAAACTGAGGTGGCTCTTTGGAAATTCTCTCCCAGTTGCTTTGGTTTTTCCATGTAGGTCAGAGGAAAGGTCTATCAGCTAAGAGTGAGGGTAGAGGAAGAGGTGTTGAAGGTGAAGAGAGAGAAGTGTTAAGAAATAATTAAATAGCTGTCTAAGAAGGTGAAAGAATAATCAAGAAGGGAAATACAGAATGGTTGCCTTGTGGTGTTGAGGGCCCCTTGAGTTTTCTACACAACAATTGACACTACGGTTGTATGCTTGTCTGCATCCACAGCAACCTGGGACATATGGTCACCCTACTTATAGGGATTAAAATATGGAGGTGAGGAGATGCTGGGAATATGGGGGTTCCTTGTGATGACACGTAATCGGGGATAAAAGGCATAATGAGATTTGTATCTGGGCTTGAGTCAGATGGAGGTGGATGAAAGTCTGAGTGCTGGGAGGACCAGGGCCAGCCTTCCAGCTTGAGCCCTAAAAATGGAAGCTGGGGCAGGGAACTCTGAGGCTAAGGGCTTCTGTCTTGACTCCTGTTGATGGTGTGAAGGGCCTGGGGAGTTGTAATCTCAGGCACTGAGTTCACCAGTTGGAGGCAAGATAGTCAGAGGAAGGTGGGTCTTATGCAAGTGCATGGATTTTCTCCTGAAAATCCATGGAGGCATGCCAATGGAGGCAAACAGAGGCCATGGGACTTTGAAGCTTCACGGGAAAACAGTCTTCCTGCCTCCACACAATAAGGTGCAAGAATGCCACATCCACATGACTTTGTTCCCTCCACAAGTAGGATTGACATGTTGGGTTCAGTTCTCAGGTGGCCAACAATCTGGGGGAGGTTTGAGATCTGGTTAACAAAGTGCTGCCTGATTGGGTCGTTGGTCTTCAGATAATTTGAAAACCTGTTCCTAGCGTATGTTTTTCTTTCACCCTTTAATGTGTTTGCTAAGTGAATTAAACTGAGTTCTTTGAATGGCTGGAAGGGAGATTGTAGTTGAAAGTCCTCTTTAATGGGTTCATATTTGAAGCTAAAATATTTGAACATGGTGGTTCATAGTTAGGGGTTCGGGCAATAACAATAGTACAGACATCACACCCTGCTGTCATCTTTCAGCCTTCACTAATGTCCTGCTGGTAAGTGACACCTTGTATTTAAATAAATACATTTGGACCTAAGTTCTGCCTGTCACGCTGTGAAAGAACTGTCAAATTCGAAGTGTAATGACTGTATGATTTCTTGTGATGGCACCAAAAAAAACCGCCCTGAAAAACAGATTTGAATATCATCTAAGTAAATTCTCTGTGGGATGCAGACCCATTTAGAGATTACTTTGCCTTTTGGCTTTTATACAACAAAGCAGGAGCACATTGCAAGGATATGAGTAGAAAGTGGTATCTCAGGGAGTAATATGCAGAGTGAAGCCTTACAGTGCCCGAAAAATTAAAATCGTTGATATTATTTTACTTGAACTACCCCATTTCCATAAGAGAACTGACCCACAGTGTTATCTGAGATGTATGGCCTTTGGCTTAAATTAATTCTCTCTCTTACACTTTGACTTACCTGGTGAAACAACCAGAAATCCTCAATTTTCCCAAACGGATTGGTTTTCCTGTGTTCTACTCCATTTTCCCTGTGGTATCTTAGTATGTTCTAGAAATTCTAATGTTTTAACATCCATACAAGATCGTTGGTCCTTCATCAGATCTCTCTTGGCTTTCATATTCAGTAAGTCAGTTGAACATGGAATAGAAGAGAATGTGCTGGAATGGAGAGGCAAAGGATCTGAGTTCTAATACCAGCTTAGAGGTGTTAAGTGGAACATCTTAAACTTTTGGACTTTATTTTCCTCCCTCTTAAAATGAAGGAGTTGGAATAAATTAGGCAATTTTCAAACTGTGCTCCCTAGAGTCCCTGGGTTTTTTCTGAGACAGCCCAGCAGTCACCATGGGGTTTGCGAGCCTAACAGGCAGGGTCTTATGCCCAGTCATGGCACAAGTTTGTGTTTGGACAAAAACCCTCCAAAACTTAAAGTTTGAAATCAGTATCTTGGATAATCTGTGAGAATTTCTTCTAAGTTAACATCACATGGGTGTGATTCTTTGTTTTTTCATAAAAAACAATTTCAGCAAAAGCACACACTGTTATTCAGGTGTGTATTTGTGTGACGTGTTGATGACGTTGCATGGTGCATTTCCTAGGAGGCGATGAGATACTTGCAATGACTTATTCCTTCTATTCTGTAAGGTCCATGAGGGCAAGGCTCATGTCTACCTCAATCATACTAAATTGCTAGCATGTAGTCCCTGCCGTGATACACAGCAGATGCTTAGTAAGTTCTGCATGGGTGAAGGAATAGGTAGATGAATGAATACCTGAGCCCCTTTCTGATACTTTTGGTTTGAATTCTTATATTCAACTTTGAAGCCACTTCCATTGGCACTTATATCAGCCCCTTTTCCTTCTGCTCTCTTCTCAGTTGGTAACTTCTAAGAATTGTGCCTGGGATACCTTGAGCAGTTGCCTTGTGGGTGAACTGTCCTGATGTCCCAGGTGAATATCAGAAGACTTTGGAACCACTGTAAGCTACCATTTGGGGAACACTTTTCTTTAATAGCATATATGAAAAAAAAATAATAGAGAAGTAAATGTGCCAAGAATAGCACCAAGTACTTTTCTTATGTCTCTGTATATGTTTATTAATTTATCTATTCACTTATTGATTCATATTCTCACTTAATAGACTTGTATTTTCTTCTCTGTGCTTAATCCTATGCTAGGGAATGGAGAGTTCGCAGTCTTTGTTTTTAAATTTATTTCTGTTGAGATATAATTGCTGAACAACATTGAGGAATTTCAAGGTGTACAATGTATTGATTTGGTACACTTTTGTGTGGCAATATAATTACCACTGTGGTGGAGCTAACACCTCTCTCACATCACATAGTTATCGTTTCCTTTTTGTGGTGTGAACAATTAAGGTCTAGTCTCTAAGTAGCTTTAAAATTTATAATATAGTATTGTTATCTATAATCACCATGCTGTACATTGTATCTCCAGGATTTATTTATTTACTAGTTGCAAGTTTTTACCCTTAAAAAACATATCCCCATTTCCCCCAGCCACCAGACCCTGGTAACCACCATTCTACTCTCTGGTTTTATGAGTCAGCTTTTTAAGATTCCATATATGAGTGGTATCATACAGCATTTGTTTTTCTCTAACTTATTTCACTTAGCATAATGCCCTCAAGGTCTACCCATTTGTTGTCACAAAAGGCAGGGGTCCTGCTTTTTCATGGCTGAATAATATTCCAGTGTGTGTGTGTGTGTGTGTGTGTGTGTGCGCGCGCGCGCAAAACAATGTCTTTATTCATTCATCCATTGATCATCCATTGATGCATACTAATGTTGTTTCCATATCTTGGCAATTGTGAATAATGCTATAAGGAACATGGGAGTGCAGATATCTCTTCACTATCCTGTTTTCATTTCCTTTAGATGTATACCCAGAAGTGAAATTCCTGGATATATGATAGTTCTATTTTTAATTTTTTGGGGAACCACCGTCATGTTTTCCATAGTGGCTGTGCCAATTTACATTCCTACCAACAGTGTGCAAGGGCTCTGTTACCTTCACATATTTGCCAACACTTGTTTTCCCTTCACAGTCTTTTAAATGAGCCATATATTTGTGAAGATATTGTACCAATATGAATAGATGCCTTTAGAAAGATATCATAAGAATGTTTTGGGAGCCACATGGGTGAGTATTCCCCCCTGGCTAGGAATATCTGTAAGATGCTCTGAAAAGCAGTTAACCAATAATACTTAAACAATTCCAGTCTTTTTAGTAGGCATTCCAGGGTTGGTACAGTATCCGACGTGATATCCTAAACAGGCATTTCCCCAATTCTTCCTCTTGGGTGCCAGCCTCACGACCTCAGCAGTCTCTTCTCGCAGTTGTGGAATGCTCCAGAGCTCAGGAATACCAGGCTTTCTGAGGTTGCTTTAGAAGGAGACAAAGCAGCCACGGTGGTGAACAGAAGCAGTTCTCTTGACACACTTCTTAATCAGGATGGGTAGTTATTCCTAGAGACCTCTAAGCAGATACCTCATATCTCATTGGTTAGAACTGGGTCACATAACTACCTCAAGCTGCAGTGGAAACTGGGAGACTAAGTATCTAACTTTCAGCTTCTTAAATGGAGGCCAGCAAGGAAGGAAGAGATTAGGAATGACTATTGAGCAGACCACCGCTAGAATCTGACAAATTAGAGGAGTCAGGAAAGATATTACCAGAAAAGGCGCTACTGGATTTGTTGTGAAGGACTTACTAGAGCTTGCCTGGAGGAAAATGGGGGAAGCTTCTAGGCAGAGAAATGGAAAGACTTGCAAGGAGATGGGGCTATAGAAAGTCTCCATGTGTTTGAGAACCGGAGGAAAGTTAAGTGTGGCTATGGGAAGTTGTCGTGGGGAAGAAGGCATGAAAGAACACTGAAAAAAGAGAGACGTGTAGATTTGTACACTGTGCTAATGACTTTATAGGCCATTGTGCTTATAACTTCAAAGTGAAGTCTGTTCCTGTTGATAACCCTAGGAAAACACGGGCGGAATTATGTGGATGAAAAACCATCACAGCTTGCCCCCCTAGAAATCGATTTTGATGAGAGATAAATGAATTAGTTGAAACGCGAATACACATAAATAATATCTGTGTAACATGATTTTATTTTAACCAATCAGCATATTTTTAGCTCAACTCCTAGGGCTTTAAGAAAGTTAACTAACTAACTAACAATGAAAGAGCATTGTTTCAAAAATCCTCTATTTTTAGAAATGCTATTAGCGAAACCATCAGCTCTAACCTTTTCCTTATTCTCTCTATGTCATGCACATTAATTAACACTTCCACCCGAAAAGAATGTGTTTCTTTCATGCACTGGGCATGATATTTGAGAAGCATGCTTTGGATTAGAAACCTCAAGAAAAATAAATAAGGATCATTTAAAAATGTTCTTTGCTGCACGTAATTTCCTGTTTAGATTTTTTTTTCTTCAGATCATGACTAGTTAGAATTTATGATCTGCTTTATGGAGGGCAATGAGGTTGAAACTTAACTTTTGCAAGATCTTTGAAAAATAATTTCCTTTTATCATTTAACCAATTAAATGGTACACAAAAATGTAGGAGAACTATCATAAATACCAAGACGAATAAAGTTTTAAACATTTTGGAAATTCTTTTTTTGCAGGCAATTTATATGGAATATAGAGAGAATTCTTAGCTGTTAGAAAATCAGAATTATCTAAAAATCCTGTCAAGGAAAAATATAGCATGGTTAAAAGGCTGTTTATACTTGAAACGATGACTCTTCTTTGTAAGATTCATGTTCTACTCTCTACTAATTTAGGTTTGCTTTTCCTAACTTGGTCAAAAGATGGTATCTGTTTCCTTCTTACCCACACATAATCTGCTAAAAGTTAATTTGCTTTGTTCATTTGGGGTCTTCCATGATATTGGAGATTTCTGTTTTCTATTCATATTGCAGAATAATCAAACTACTGTAAATTTTTCCCATTCTTTGAATGCCTGTAATTAAACTTTTCTAGAAGATTCTTGCGATTGAGAGCTGGTAAATGCCCCCTCTTCATACCAATTAATAATGGCTTCATAAACTACAATACAGAGAAAGCTGATTTAAACAACAGCAGAAATAAGATAACTAACCATTGCTCTTCCATCAATGACCCGCCACACAATTTCTTATCTTTTTGCAAGCAGACTTTTGAGTGGATGTTAGGGTCTGTTCTAGGTAATAATTCAAAAGGCAGAAATAAGATTTTTGCTAGGGTGTTTTACAAGAGCATACTAAACTCTTTGAAAATAATGGTAACTCAATTATGTTTTCACTTTTCAAGAAAGGGCTTAAGGAACTATTTAGCACTCTGTTTTGTTACCAAATGCTGGAATTTGGGGCTACAACCCATGTTTCAAAAGTTGGTATAAAATACAAAAGGAAACCAGAAGCTGAGTTGGTTTTAAGTGGCTAGATGGATATGACAATCAAAAAGTGACAACATAAATGACATTGCTAGGGTTTCTGGGACCTCTGAAATTGAGATTCAGAAATTGCATCTGAAATTCTGGGCTGGAAGCAGACCAGCTCTGACCCGGGAAAACGCAGCCCGGAGAAGCTCAGTGATTCACCCCCGTTCTTTGAATCACAAGTGGCACACGTGGATCATGTATGGAGCACTCTGAATATGGTGAGAAAGTTAACTAAGTTCAGTGCTCTTTGTATAAAGCCACCTGGTAAGGGAATAAATTCACATTTAGTTTTTCAAACAGGCCTGACCTCACACATCTGAAAGCTTCAGGAGTCTATTATTTGGCACCTAGCCAGGAGGATGAACCTTTTAGAACGTTGAAAAAGAAACCCTTGCATTTGTATTGAACTCTGACTCTCAAATGGCTTCCATATCTCCTTTAACATTTAACCTTCTTACTTCTGAACCTTATTACCTACTTGTAGCTGGTAGTTTATCCCTGCTTTTATGGATCCGGGAACAGAAATGAGACAGTAATGGCTTAGTAGGATTTTACCCAAAATAACAGATTTCTCATTTACAACTATTTGTAGATTTCCTAGAATCTTTCCTCCCTCTCTCTTGGTTCATAGATTGGTATTAAAAAAATAATCTGATACTAAAGATTTAACCAACCTGAAATTGTATACCCACAGTTTTTATCTTCTCTGTCAAGGTCGAATATTTTGATTTGAGACTTCCTGCGTTGAAGCCACTGCTATCACTTACTTTGTGCCTTTTAAGCAAGTCACTTTTCCTAAGGATTAATTCCTACAGTTGGGAAAAGGGACTGGTAGCAGTAACTATCTTATAAGTGTAAGGATTAAATATGATAATATGTTTACTAAGGCTAGTATTTTTTTTTATTCATTCAGCTGATATTTAATTGGACACCTACTGGGTGTGAAACTGTGCTCATAGAGAGGGCTTATATAAATGTTAGTTGGTATTGGTAATAATACTCCCTTTCCAAACTTAAAAGTTATTTATTTGAAAAATAGCATTTTCAAGCCAGAAGCAATTTTGGTCATTATCTATGCCAATACTCTCATTTTACAGATGAGGAAGCACAGGGTGGTTAATTGGTTTCTCAGGATCATACAGTACGTAATTGGCAGATGAGGATAACAATTAAAATATAGTCCTTATAGACATGCCAACCAGGTCAGGATCCCCAGCTTGGCCCCTTAGTTGTTCTGTGACCTGGGCTGCTGACCTTCAGTATTCTTATTTGCAGTTTGGAGACAATTATGTTTCCCATGGAATTATTATCAAGATCAAATTTGACAATTTAGCATAGTGCTCAGTAGACATTAACTATTACTCTGCTCTTCCTGAGTTTTCTTGAAATTAAGCGTATTATAATTGTTCACTCATAAGCATTTGTAGCAATAGAATTCTCCAGATAGGTGCCCAGATCTGTTTTGTTCTCCATACTAGCGCATAAGAGAGGTCTATTCAATGTCAGGCTATTTGATGACGTTTTGTAGAGAAGAGTTATTTACAGGCAATCTCATTTCTCTGGAGCCCTGTCTGTACTTCCAAGTATTTTCAAACCAAATCTTTGGACTATGATTATGTATGTAGTTGAACTAGCTAAGCATTACTGAAAAATGAAAAATGAAGATTAGAATTTTTCTCACAATCAGGTTTTGTTAATCGTGTGAATTCAGGTATTCTGTGCTGTAAGAAACAGACAAGGGCTTTCTGTAAGGATGTGAGCCCGGGTCTTCCCAAGCATGCTGCAACTATGTTTCTCTGTGCCTTCTTCCCATGGGTTATTCTGGGTTCTCAGCCATTCTCTCTCTTTCTCTTTCTCTCCTGCAATGTCTTCAGCTTCTCCTTTATTGTTTTATTAACAACTGGCTGGTTCCCTCCGTATATCCTTATACAGACTCCACAGGAGAAAATCTTTTTTGGACCAGATAATTACCACTGTTTTCATGGAACAGAGTTTTTTGTTGTTGTTTTGTTGCATTTCCACGTTCTCCTTGTAGGTCTCTAAACTTCCTGTCTTATGGTTGCCCTTGAATGAGTTAAACTCCAGTGGTTCCGCCAGGGTCTACCCATTGTTCAGAGTAACAGTGTAGAAGAAGCCTAAGTGCTTCTTCTTCTTTTTTTTTTTTTCCAAAATTTTTAAGTTTATTTATTTGTTTTGAGAGAGAGAGCGAGAGAGAGAGCGAGAGCGAGAGTGACAGCGAGCGCACAGTCGGGGGAAAGTCAGAGAGAAGGAGAGACAGGATCCCAGGCCGGCTCTGCACCATCAGTGCGAAGCCCGATGTGGGGCTTGAACTCACAAACTGCGAGATCCTGACCTGAGCCGAGATCAAGAGTTGGACGCTCAACCGATGCACTACCCAGGTGCCCCATAAAAGCCCAGTTGCTTCTTTACCAAGCAGGAGTCTCTGAGTGAAGCAGCTTCCTACCCTTGAGACATTGAGTAAAGTTGGGGCTCTGATAGGTATGAATTACATACTTGTATATATTTTTTTTTTTATTTATTTTTGGGACAGAGAGAGACAGAGCATGAACGGGGGAGAGGCAGAGAGAGAGGGAGACACAGAATCGGAAACAGGCTCCAGGCTCCGAGCCATCAGCCCAGAGCCTGACGCGGGGCTCGAACTCACAGACCGCGAGATCGTGACCTGGCTGAAGTCGGACGCTTAACTGACTGCGCCACCCAGGCGCCCCCATACTTGTATATTTTTAAAAAAACTCTTTTGGACTAGCCAGTTGATTATGAACTAATTTCTAATAGTTGGTAATGGTAGAATACAATCGAATAAATAGGTGGCAAAACACCTATTATGTGTGGGGTTCAGGGCTACAAAGGAGTTGTAGAGAAATATGAATTCTGGGCACAGTGTATTCGTTTCTCTTAATTCAGTTTCAGTTAAATATGTACTTTCTCCTTGGCTCGAATAGAAAACAACTTTCAACTCACTGTGGATCTTCTCTTAGAACCAAAGGGCTTTGGGAGCTTCAGCAGCACAAAGACCTCAGCAGGGCTTTGGAACTTGAGCTTTGTGTCATAAGGACTTTTGCCGCTGACTTCATTCCAGCCTTGACTCACCGGCTCTCAGAGAGGTGATGGCCTGATTGCTCCCAGTGAATTTCTCCCTATGACACATGTGAGTGCTAATGTGGGACTGTGCACGTGTGTGAGAACGTGTAAAAATCTGTATGTGTGTGTGCCTTTAGAAAGAATGTCCTTCCTTGTTTCCTGTGACCTGGTTTAAATTAAAAGAAGAAAGGGTTTTGGGAAATATTCCTGATATATTTCTGTAGCTGTTGAATATTTTCTTCCAATGAGGACCCAGTTTCCTTGGTAACCATGTTGTAAGTCACTTATGGCCTTGCCCAATCTTGATAGAATAGAACTCACTGCTAACAAGTGTCATAGGCTTAGTTGAAGAATTTTAGCCTCCTCTTTTTTATTGTGGTAAAATTCATATAAAATTACCCAGTTTAACCATTTAAATGTGTACAATTCTGGGGCACCTGGGTGGCTCAGTCAGTTAGGTGTCTGAATCTTGGTTTCGGCCTAGGTCATGATCTCATACTTCATGGGTTTGAGCCCCGAGTCGGACTCCATGCTGACAGCACAGAGCCTGCTTGGGATTCTCTCTCTCCCTTTCTCTCTGCCTTTCCCCAGCTTGTGTTCTCTCTCTCTCTTAAAATAATAAAAAAAAGTGTACAATCCAGCGATATTTAGAATATTTACTTTATTATACAACCATCAATACTATACCCTTTAACATTTTTTTAATGTTTATTTAGTTTTGAGAGAGAGAGAGAGAGAGAGAAGGGGAGGGGCAGAGAAAGAGAAGAAGGCACAGAATCTGAAGCAAGCTCCAGGCTCTGAGCTGTCAGCACAGAGCCCGACGTGGGGCTCGAACTCACAAACCCCGAGATCATGACCTGAGCCGAAGTCAGACATTTAACTGACTGAGCCACCCAGGTGCCCCCTATACCCTTGTTTTTAATGATTTAAAAAACACACTTTATTTACCTATATTTTTTGTTTATTCATATGTTTTACTTTTATATGTATTGTGGAATATCTTTTAAACAGAGTAATACCTCCTCCATAACCTTAAATGCTTATGTAGAATGTAGGTGAAAGAGTTTTTTAAACATTTTTTTAATGTAAATGGTTGTACTGTGACCTACTAAGATGAGAGAGAAGGGGAGAAAAAGAGAGAGAGCAAGCAAGGTGTTTACTGTGGACTTGCTTTTTGATTTGTGATTTTTATAATTTTATAATTTTTTTTAACTAAACCATATTATCAAAGAAGTAGCATGGAATGTAGCCTCTTTTATTTTGACCTAATATACTTCACTTACGTGTTAAATACCACTAACTGTTTTAATTGTAACTATACAATGTTTAATCTTCTTGGGCAAAAAGCAGCAGTTAGGGATCTCTGCCACCTACTGATTTGACAACCTTGAGTATGACAGTTTCTTTCTCTGAGTTTTCAGTTTCCTCATCTATAAAAGGAATGAGTTTTAGCCACTCAACAAAGATCTGACTCTGTCCCTGGCACTGTGTCATACATTGGAGATAATGGAAAAATAACGGCACTTACGCTGTCTTCTCAAAGGGTTGTGGAGAAAATGGTGTTATAATGAAAGAATTTCTTCATAATATAGCATTGTGCTGATTCAAAATATACCGCTGATCATCACCCTCATCATTATTCCCTTGTGAGTTTCAAGGTGAAAAAGAGAAAAACAACAACAACAACAATTTGCCCAAGACGATAGAGATGATAGTCTTTATTCTGACCACCTAGAATATGTGTATAGGGATAAACATGGTCATATGACCTTCACACCCCCTAGGATGGCTATCTTCAAAAAGACAGGTGATAGCAAGTGTTGGTGAATATGTGAAGATACTAGAACCTTGAGCACTCTTGGTGGGGATGTAAAAAAGAAATGAAATACTGATATATACTATAACATGGATGAGCTTTGAAAACATGCTGAAGGAAAGAAGCCAGACACAAGGTCTATAAATTGTATTATTTCATGTATATGAAATATCCAATAGAGGCAAATATATAGAGACAGAAAGCAGGTTGATGGTAGCCATGACTTGAAGGGATGGAGAAATGAGGAGTGACTGCCAGTAGATACAGGGTTTTTTGGGGGCGGTGATGGAAATATCCTAGAGTTAGATATCTTGATAGTTTCACAACTTCGTAAATGTATGAAAACCCATGGTGTTGTGCAGTTTAAAAGGGAACTTCTATGGTATGTGAGTTATGTCTTAATAAAAATATTCTAAAAACCAATAAAGGAATGGGATTCATCACAGTGGTTTTACCCTTCATCCATCTTTGCAGGAACTTTGAAAAGATGGCACCTACCCTTAGAGGAAGGTTTTGAAATGAACACTATGTCAACCATAATTCAATGAGAGAAGCAGAAACCCTAGCCAAGATGGATAAGACTTATAGAGAGATTCCTCTTTCACAGTTTTAAGGGTTGGTTACCTGGGAAGCTGTTGCTTTGGTGTCTTATATTGGAGTCTGAGTTGGCTAAGTGGGAGTCAGCAAGGAAAGATGGATGTGAATTGGGGAAGTGAGGACAATCTAGAGCCTGCAGGATGGGCCAGAATCCATGAGAGCAGATGGACCCAGGTAGGTTTCTCATTGCTTCTATCTCTCGGGTGAGATGTCTCATGTAGCCCGTACTGCGGGAATGAGAGTTCTAGGTGGCATAATTCTGGTTTACCTTACCTGGTGCACAAAGAAATATACCACAATAATAACTGAATTAAAGAAAACAGGTGGAAAAGTTATGTTAGGGAGAAGGCCTCATCCCTAGCCAGAGTGAAGTCATTTTATCCAGCACATGGTATATGCTTAGTAATTATTAACTAGTATTAGCTTTTTGAATATGCATGTTGAGTGCAGCTCTCAGTCAGAAGGGACATTGTACAACAAAAGAGTCTTAAAAATGAATCACAGAGGGGAACTCAACAGGACCCAACCTGCTTACTTGATAGGTAACCCCTCTGACCACACCTGGCTGTGTGAAGCAGGCAGCTAATTCCCCTTTTACTAATGGATGACAACTTTCTCTTTATTTCTCATATATACATATGAGAAATAAAGAACATACATGAAACATATATACATATATACATGAAACATATATATATGCTTATGTATGTGTGTATATATGTGTGTATATATACATATACATGTGTATATGTGTATACACATATACATATATTTACGTGTGTATGTGTGTGTGTGTGTGTATATATATGAAGCATATATATATATGCTTATGTATGTGGGTATATATATGTATGTGTATACATATTTAATGTTTATTTATTTTGGGGAGGGAGAGAGAGAGAGAGAGAGAGACAAAGCATGAGCAGGGAAGGGGCAGAAAAAGAGGGAGACACAGAATCTGAAGTAGGCTCCAGTCTCCGAGCTGTCAGCACAGAGCCCTATGTGGGGCTCGAACTCACGCACCATGAGATCATGACCTGAGCCAAATTTGGATGCTTAACCAACTGAGCTACCCAGGAGCCCCTCTATTTCACTTCACTTGTCTCCAAAAGCCCATTTGATTCATTCACTGCTGTATCTGCTCTGTTTAGTATGATATCTGGTACGTAGTGTGTGCTCAGTACATATTTACTGAGTTAATAAGTAATAAACACCATTTAAAGTTTATTTCACTTAATAGCAACAATTTTATGGAGTAGGTTTTGATTCATTGAGGATCTAAGAGTTTGCTAAACTTGCACAAAGTCAGGGAGCAAGTGACAGATTTTGAACCTTTTTTCACATAATTCTGAAGAGCACATTGATTGGAATACACTTTACAAATCCTTGGTCCACTTTGCAGTCATTTTTCTTACTTGTTTATGCATCAATTTCTTGTGAGCTTTACTTCTTTAAGTCAGCATCAACAAGAACCGATATATCTAGGAATTAGGCAGTATCATTTCTAAACTTCTTTGGGCTGAGAGTCCGACCGCCAACTGTGACAACTTCAGCAAATTAATTACCTTGTGGGTATGTCTGTCTCCTTTGTCAGGCAGCAGCTTTCCATCTTTAAACTTCAAAAGATGCAGTTTATCTTGTATCATAGTAGGTGATCAAGAAATTCTTGTGAAATGAAGGAAGGAATGGGTAGATAACTTACTTTCCAAATGTGTTATAATAGAACACATGTCCTACTGCTGATAAATCATTAGTGGCTTCTTCATTCATGAAGGACACAGGAAGCATGATTTCATTTTTTAAATCATTGATTACCTTGAGGCTAATCATCTGGTGACTAGTAGGCTCTGAGAAGGTGCAAGATAATCTTTCTGCAATTGTGTGCAATTCTCCTCCAGATGCTCCAAACAGGTCCCCTGCTGAACTCTTTTAAGAAACAAAGTGTATCTTCCTTCTCTCGTCTCTAAAAGGAAGTCTAGTTTCAGCCTGTGAATCATTAAGTGCCTTTTATGCCATAGCTATCTTATTCCAATAAACCTTAAAAACAGTTGGTTTGCTTAGTAAATATTCACAAGATAGAAAGTGTGCATTTTCCGGGGGATCTTCTTTATTACTTGGTGATAAGTGGGGTCCTGATGGAACAGGGCTGTAAATATCTCTATAAATAACCGTCATTTTCTCCTTTATTCGCTGCTATTGCACAATGCCTTTATGTGGAGAACATTCTCATGTTATTGAAGAAGAGCTTTATCTGGTAGTTAAGAATCTGTCTGCAGATCACCAGAATGCCCCTTCTAGGATGGCATGCATTTGAAAAATAAGATTATAAGAACTAAAGCAGAGATTATAAAGTCTTTTTGACTGGGATGAATAAATAATAGCAGTTGCTTCCAAGGGCATCAGAGTATGTCTTTTTAGAGAGATCAGCTCTTCAGCTTCCAAGAATCACTGCGTACTTCCTCCAGGTTTCCCCAGGCCCTTAACAAAGTGAGAGGCACTTGAACTTTGTCTTAAATCTTTTGTAGTGGACTGCAGACAAAAATATTAAAATTCTTAGCAGTATTGAGTGCATTCCATTTTTTCAACAGTTTAGCAAATGAAGGCAACATTTTTCCAAATTTTAGGATTTTTTCCCCCAGGGTATTTTGGATAAAAATCTCACAATTTACAGTTTACTCCTAGAGATGAATATTGTTGGGATTAAATCACAATATGTTTTAATAGTCTAAGAACAAAAGGTAATCAACAGCCATATTTATAGCCCATTGGTGATATCAGGTGTAACTCATTTTTCCCCCAAATGGAATATATTCAACCATTTTCAATTTAAATATTCTTTAAAATGGAAAGTTGTGTAATGTTGTGAGTTAATGGTTTTCAAATTTTGTACTCTGGAAGATACAGAAGGTGGTAGTTGGGTGAGGAGGAGAAATATCTTGTGGATGGTGGTCTAGACCCATTATCACCATCTTTTACTATTTTGTAGACTGGGGTTGTGCCCAGTATGTCATTAACGAGCATGAAGTTTCTTCCACTCAGCAAGGAAGTTTAAAAACCAATGATGAAGAGAAAAATGCAAGAGACTTAAATCTTCCTTTCTCATTTTTTGGTAATAGGGTTGCAGGATTCTAGTGACAGATTTCAGTAAAAGAAGAAGCGTAAGAAATCCAGCAGTGAGAAGTTAGATGACAGACAAGTGAAATTAGGGAAGAAAGCCAGTCTTGGGCTTTGGTCCCAAGAAGGTCATTAGATCCCCCAGCACAGAGAGTTTTAGCCAAGATAGTAGCTTGGTGATTACATATCATGTCAATTCTCATAGTGAAAAATATCCACAGAGGGCCCTGAAGAAGCACAACACTAGGATGACAAATTTACGTGAGTCTGTGCAAAAGAACCGACGGAAAGGTTGGCTATACTCTGGCCTCTGAGAGAATTATTTTTTCTCCTCGAGGAAAAGAGGAATAAATGGTAACTAATCTGTCATTTGGTAATAGAGTAGAGAAAATGAATCATGTACATAGAGTTTTCCCAATTTTAGGGGAGTATGCTGTCAAAATGGAAGATACCCTGCAACCTGATGGTATATTTGCTTTCTGTTCATTCCTTCAATTGCTTTATGACCTGCTACATAAATATTTGGGCTTTGTTGTTCAGAAGAAAGAGCTGTACATCTTCTGCATGGAAATTGTGGGAGAATGATTTCAGGGTCTAATTTGGCATTTAGATGTCCGTTCCATCACAGAGCAGGCTTCGCTGGCTGTCTTCTCCAAGGTATGTTAGGATGAATGCCGGCTGGAGAGGGATGCGTTATTTGTAATTACCTGTATGATCATGGACATGATGTCGCTGTTTTCAGAAGGGCCATGGCCCATCTCAGTCTATAAAATTGGAGATTTATAGGGCCTCAGAATATCCAGGTTCTTGAATTTTAACTGCCATCTTTAAATATTGTTTATTGCATGTGAATTTCCAAATCTTTTCCAACTGCTTCATTTCTAGATTTAATTTTTTTAAATTTATTGAAGATAATCTTATTTATATGAGAATATCACGTCTCTTCTCCCAGAGGAATTCTTTAGCAGGGCCTACCTAAGATTACCAAATCATAAGCAAAGAAAAATGGAATGAAATCTAAACATCTTGACTTTAATAGCCTCTGGGTACAAATAAGTTCACAATGGGATTTGTATTTCATGCTTTATGATTCCTGCTCATAACTGTACTGTCCACTGGAAAGTCTTTTCCTGAGAGTTCTAAAAGTGCTTCAGTGGCTTCTTAGCCAGCTACATTCATGATGTGGTAGCCACCTTGTTTTTCTTCTTTTTCTCCTATTCTGGTATTAGTGTCCTTTGCTTGTGAATTCACTTGTTGTTGCCTCTGTCCTCCTGCTAGCATCCACCATGGGAACATGAAATGTTACAAAGTGATGTGTCCTGAAACTCTGGAAGTATCTTGTCAAGGGATTAGATCAGAGCTGTATGGCATGAAAAAATAGAATGGCCCTCTCCTCCAATCAGTGTCACTTCTGTCCACTTCTGTCACTTGGGGGCTACACCTGCTCTGTTGTGTGTTCTGTATCTCTCAGGGCCTCATGTGAGAACAACCTCTTTTGCTACTGCCCACAGCCTTCTCCCTAAAGGAGTAGCCCCAGTCTGGGGAGCTAGACAGACTTCACCACACTTCCTCCTCAATCTCTGGCCCAAGGACTTTGTGCATAAAAACTTCCTTTTTTCCAAGTGTCTTTCCTGCCCATGAGTTGGACTTAGATGGAAAGTGTGGACAGTGGCTTCACTTACTCATTCTCACCTTTGATGGAACTGATACCTTCTTTGTCTCTGGAATTTCACAAGTAGTATGTGATAGGAGAGCTCTTGGATATTGGAGGGCTGAAAAGACACTACACCCGGGTGAATCCCCAGGTGTGCTCATGCATGCCATCTCCACAGAGGGAGTTGGAGAGGGATTCAGGACACTTGGGATACTTGAGGAAGGGAAGAGGTGGGAAGAGTACCGCTTGGGTTTATCACTGTGCTTTGTTAGCTTTTTGCCCACCTTGTAAGTATTTCTCGTGCTGGCAGCACCATTGAGAAATTACACACCAACATGGCAACTGCCTTCAAGATTTTTCTTTTAACGGTTTGTGCTTGTTGTTGGAGCATGAACACCTTGGGTTCTGTCCAAATGGTGTTCAGATCAAGTTTCTTCAAATAGTACCAGGATGAAGCCGTACAACCTGCTCTGTGCACAGGAACCACACAGTAAGTCATTTTGTTCCAATTCACGTGGCTTTCGTGGCTATATTTTAAACACTACTTGGAAGTGAGGTGGTTGTATTGGAAGTATTTTTCCCTTCACACTAATTTTCTTTGGGAGACTGTGTGACAGCCAATTTAACTTTGTCTTGACTGGCGTGCGTTCCTCCCTCCCTCCTTGCTGTTTCCCACAGTCTTTCTTTCTTTCTAATAGTGTCCTTCCTCCCTAGATTCTTTCCATCCCATTTCCCTTCCTAACATCTTTATTGCTAACGTCCTCAATTCCTTACGTATTTCTTCCCAAATTCCTTGCTTCCTAATTTTATTCCTTCCACTTTCCATTTGTTCTTGACACTTACTTTTAGAAAAATAATTTCTAAGAATTTTCTTTTTAAGGATTCTTATACGTCTGAATCTATACTCTTAGTCATGAATTTCTTCATGCTATTGTATTGTGATATTTTCTGCAGTGGTGACATGGTAAATACCTTTCCAAACTTCTCTTTTTAACAAGATTCCTGACGGTCTTTCCTACTTCTGAGTTATTCAAGTTTAGGTTAATCACATCAAAGAGGCTTAGGAAAGAGGGCTGCCTTTTGAACAGGGACAGGGATGGGAAGTGGGGCTGGGATGGGTACAGACTAAACAAAGTCACGTGAGGGAAATGGTAGAAGGAACTGGGAATAATTGCCCAGGTGAAGACAGAGGGTGAGCTGAGCCCTGCCTGTAAGTGACTTAAAACGTTTCAATTGGAAGAGGAATCTACTTGATCTGTGGGACTCCAGAAAATAGACTATGGAAAGAAGAGCAAAAGAAAAGTCAGCTTTAGGTCACCACAAGGCAAACTGTGTAATAAGAATGGATGAGTGAGACAGAAATGGACTGTCTAATATAATGAACTGTTGGCTTCTCTGTCTGTAGCAACATTTATCTGGATAATGCTGCTAAATGGTAATGCAGCTCTATGGTATAGGGAGGTGAAATGCTCTACGGAGAATGGTTAAGTTACGTCTCAGGCCCCTTGCAGTCCAGGATGCTATGCTTCCAAAGCACTGCCTCCTTCACTGAACCTCTTGGGAATTCCATGAACATTGACCAATCTCTGCCCATTTTGACCACTCTTAGCTCTAGTTATCGGCACATTATATTTTTGCGGTTGAGCACATTCAGTAAAAAAGTTGAATACATATTATTTCTTGTTGTTATTTGTTATATATGCCTACTTTTTTTTTCTTCAGTAATTCTAAGCACCTGGAGAATCAGGAAATTATCATTCCTTTCCTCAGGCAAAACTTGGACTTGTTATACTGAGTTACATTTGAAGTAGGGTTCCTTTTGTTTTTTTAAAAAATAGACCAAAGGCCATAATACTGTGGAAATGTGGTTGAGTTTAGTAGGCCTCCCCTGATGAGTGGAAGATTCTTACACAGTCTGTGCTCACCATGCAAAATTCAAAAGCAGAGATATTAAGACTGTTGAAAGAGTTTCCTTGATGCTAACCTTTTTGGGCACAGGAATATAAGCTATAAATTCAAACCCAGCATGGGCTATGAGAAATTGCTGGTGAACTTTTATTGAGCATAAAACTCACACAGTTTTACGGTTAAAATGATGGCCTTTTGGTATCACTTGTCCAGGGCCTTCAGTGTATGAATGGGGAAGTCAAGGTACAGGGACACAAGCAACTTTCCCAAAGTGTCAATGCGAGTAAATGGAGGAAAACCCTGAACTCGTATCTTCTCATTACCTTCCCATTGTTGTGCCTTATTTTACTGTTATGGTTTTCATGGTGTACTGCCAGCCCTTCACAGGTTTGCCATCAAATTTTGATGAAGTTGTAAATGTATGTCTGTAATGAAGGGGGATGTATACTGTCATCACAATGGGTATTTGGTTGTCTTTGAGCATGACCAAGAACTTATCTTACATCCATTTAACAAATAACTCATTTTCACTTCTCTGTGCTACCCGCTAGACCAGGTGCTGAGAGCCCAGTGTTCTAGATGACTTTAAGGTATGCCTCTTGGCTCTTTCACTCATTGTTGCCAGTGCTAGATGTGTCATAAAGTCTATTCAGATCAGTATTCCAAATGACAGAAAACCAAGCCACAGGTTTGATTTTCCGTTGATTTTCCGTTGATCACAGGCAATATAGAGGAATGAATATGATAATTTAATGACCAAAATATGCCCTGCTGGTTGACTTTATGTATAACAATTAAACAGATTTTTTTCAAATATCTCCAAACTTGCTATGTACATATCTGTATATAGTTGTATATTATGTATGTAATTAAATGTACACATATAATTGTTATATATTAAGTTCCTGCAAGTATGCTCCAACAGATTCTAGCGTACAAATTCATTTTATTGGAGAGAAGTGTTCCTACAGACTTCACATAATTTGTTCCCTACAAAAGATGGAGAGAATTTCTATGCCCACAATGCTACCACCTGGCAGTAAACACAATTAACAATGCACTTGCCTTGCCAGATTTGAAATCAGGCAATTCTTGGCAAATTTTTAATTTGAAGAAATTTGCATTATTTCACATTTTGAACCCTGGGTGTTTATTATGACATGTTTTCAAATTTGCATAATTTAGAGTTGCATAAAATTAGACCACAGTGTTTTCCCAGGAGGGTGAAAACCAAAAATTGTTAGGAACTTTGAGCAGGTGGTGTAAACATTCAGAAGTAGAAGATATAATCCTTGTTCTTATATAGCTTCAACTTTGTTAGGAAAACCAAATGAATACATATAAAGCATATGAAAACAATCCAAAGCAATGTCTTTATGCCATTAGCACCCCTTCTAAAGAACCTTTTTAGACTTTTATTGTAATTGCCCTTCTACCCCCTGAAAATGTGTACCACACATATACTGTATCTCTGCTTATGTACTGTGTGTATATATATCTGTGCTTCACTCATAATTAGATTTTCATTTTCCAAGAACCCGTTTTCATCCCCATAGGAGAATTATTTCCATATTGAGAATGTATGATTTAATATAATCCCTGCTTATCTATTTGGCAATACAAGACAGATTTATGATATACAAGACCCTGAAAGATCAGAGTAATAGACCCAGGGCCTGAAAGAAAAAAATTTAGATCAATGGCTATGGAATGGAAGATGCAAAATCAAAATTCATCAATATTTAACTAAATATCTATAAAACATTGTACCAATTTCAATTTTAAGCTCTTAAAAATTGGGTTACATTTGAAAACAATTTGTAGGTTGGGTTTTTTTTTTTCACTTCTTACTAATCCCTGAGCCTGAATCAGATCCTTAAGCACATCAAATGAGTTACTCATAACCAGCGAAGTTCAGAAGCTAAATTATTTAAACACTTCAAAAACTTTCTAGCAAACATATATTTAAAGTGGTGTATGGGTACATTTAATATGTGTGAGATCATGTTGGGTGGCACTTCTAAAAATAGTCTCAGGAAGATTTCCTGATAAAAATGAAATTTGAATCACACCTTGACTGCCCAGAAATGACATGTAGATGAGAAAGAAGGTAATAGGATAAAAAGCAAAAAGGTGGCAGTTCCCTTTGGTGCTTAAGTGGTTGTTATCTTTATATATATGTAAAAGAAAAATACTTGACAGGATTAATTGTCTTCAGTTAAGCAGCTCTTTTTACAATCCCCGCCCCCCCCCCCCCCCCCCCCCCCGCACCGGCCAAGGGCCATATGCTCATTGCAGAAACTGAGTTCTTAGCAAGCCTGAAACATACTAAGATGTACACACAGACCTAACCACCATGCCAGGAAGGAAAATAAGGAAGTCTTGTTGATGTTTCCCAGCAGAAGCCTGTTACTTCTCACAAGCCCTATTAAAGGAGGTTTTTCATTAGGGGGAGTTTTGGGGAAAAGTATAAAATCTTATGATTTATAAGAAAGGATAAAACAAAAATTGGATGTAATATAATTTCTTTCAGAAATAACCCTTGGCTTTATTCTGTGTATAATTTAGTGGATTAGTTTAGTGTCTGTTTTAAAGTTCCTAAAAATCGTAAGTTATGATTTTTAGGGCAGTTTGATGTGAAGTCTCTGATCTTGAGTTTCTCCCAGAGATTGGTCCAGCATCCTCGTCACCATGGCTGGTGATGATCATGGTTTTGACAGGTGGGGGGTGGGAGTTGCCCCAAATTGAACTTGGTTTGAGTATGAACATCGGGTCGGTATTGATCTTCATTTTAACAATCTCATTTTTTATTTCTTTGAAGTTGTTTCTGGGCTGACTGTAGTATTATAGCTAAAGTACAAAGGATACATTGTGTTTGAGAAAAGCGTAGGAAGTTTGCTGCGATTATTTTTGAAGTTTACTATCCTAGAATTTCAGGTAAATGAAGTTGAACTGAATTAGAGGGATGGTAATAATTATGGCTTGCGGTTACAAGTCAGTCAGGCTTTTTCAAAATTCTTTTGGGATTATTATCTCCTATGAATCTTGCAGATGCCCCCAGGAATGGAAAAGGCAAGGAGTAATATGTGAATTCTACACCCAATGAAGAGTAAGCATGGAGGTGAAGTAACTTGCTCAAGTTACTTGGCTGGCTTGTTTCTTGAATTCATTCCCTTTGCTTTTTCCTGAACTATGACTTTATCTCCCATATTTCTCCTTGTCCTCTTAAAAAGTACATTTATAATGAGTATGCCCAAGGGTGATATAATGAAAGCAAAATCAGTCATTTACATAAAAGGTGGCTTGTATTTGAATTTGACATTTGGCCCTAACCTCATCTTTCAACCCACGGATATGCACCACTCTTAAATTTCCAGTGATCCTTTGTTGCCTTTCTCACCTCTAATTCCATTTGATCAGGGCCAGATGGGGAACTTTTCACTTACTACTACCCGAGAGGGACAACTTTAGCACCCTCCAGGCAAGTGGTGGAACATATATGAGGGTCAGCCTAGGTTGCCGCAGTGTGAAATGAGGTTGACTGTGGTATATACCGACCTCATAGGACTGTTGTAAAGAGTGAAAGGAAAGTTTGCATGTAAAACACCTAAAATGGGGTCTGGCCCATAGGAAGTAAGCAATTTAATGCTAGCTATTCTCAGTAGGCATTACTGGAACACAGAATAGTGTTACTAAGCAAAATTGAGAATCGTGTTTTGAGAATTAAAGAATGAGTTTTCAGTGGAAACATCACCTGTAGCCTAGTCAACTGGAAAGAAACCTTTTCTAGATAGCAAACAGAATGTCCTTAGGAACTTGGCTCCTAGACCAAGATGCCAGTCTCAAAGGAGAGGACTCACCCTGCTCTTAAAGCAGAGAACCTTCACTGGTGGAAAGATGGCCAAGAATGTGCACCTCTACAAATGTTAGCTGTGATCCGCATCTATTCCCAAAGAAGGATCTGTCTTTCTAAAGGGTTAGGACTGTTCGAATGTGACCACAAGAAGACTTTTTCAAAGAGCCCTGGGGCTTATTTCAGTGGATCTGGTCACAGAGGAGAATTACCTAGAAGTAGGAATTAATGGTTTCATTTCATTTGTTAGGAATAACGTATGTTTGTGTTATATGTTCTGTCTCCATTTCTCTTGATCTCTAACTCATACTGTGCTTTCTGATCTCTAATGCCCTGGGACATTTGCTAAATGGCCAAATATTACAAGTGGTCTGATTTTTTTAAATTTCTTTTTTACATTTATTTATTTTTGAGAGACAGAGAGACAGGGCACAAGTGGGGAGGGGCAGAGAGAGAAGGAGACAGAATCCAAAGCAGGCTCCAGGCTCTGAGCTGTCAGCACAGAGCCAGATGTGGGGCTCAAACTCACGAACTGTGAAATCATGACCTGAGCTGTAGTCGGACCCTAAACCAACTGAGCCACCCAGGTGTCCCTGGTCTGATTTTTTAATCAGGTGATTTTCTTTCAGAGTCTACCTGCCTCAAAAGAATGGAGAATGTATCAGCCCATGTTACTAAAACTCTGATATGAATGTCCCTCTCCTTTAAACAAGAGGAAAAGAAAATAGCAGTAATGGGTCTCCTGAAAAGACCAATAATGGGTCTCCTACATCCAATTAATGTAGATCACCAGAATAGAGTTTAAAAGTGTGTGAAGTGATATAATACTTTCAGGATATCGTGGCACCACATACTTCTAGAACACTAGACTTGCCTTCATACCTCATCATATATTTTTTCTTCTCCTAATTTAAGCAAGGTAGTGGGAGAGAGGCGAATTATTGGATAGATTCACTTAGTGCCGGCCAGTAGTCCTTGGATTGCCATTTCTGATCCAGTTTCTCGGACTTCTCTGTGCGATTTCCAGCAACTCAGCAGTTGCCTACATTTCCATGTTTTGTCTTCTCCCTCCTCCTCCTCTTCCGTAGGTCGACTTGGTAAATAAGTATGTATGTTTGCTCATTATCTCTTTCCTATTTAAAGCACATATAAAAGGTGAAGAAGAACAAGGCTGAAAATGGTTCTGTAGAATGCTTTCAGCTTGCTGACGTGCATTGTTTTCACGGAGTAGTTTCCTGGTTTCTGTTTTAAAGTTTATTTTTGGCTAAGTCTAATAAAAAATAGCCAGTTTGAATTCATTTTCCAGTTTGCAGAACACACTGGATTGACAGACATTGAGAAAGTTAAAAATAACATAGGACAGAGTGGAATAGAATTTGAGAGCTAGAAGTGGACATGAGCACCAACAAGTCCAGTCCTTTATCCCTACAGACAAAGAAGTACAAGTTCACAGGAGTTAAGTGCCTAACATAAGGTCACACCACTAGTTTGTGATTGAGCTAGGAGATGAACACTTATTTTTCTACTTGTTGACTCGGTTTTTCTAGTATCGAAAATAATTATAATGGAACAGGCAGGACGGGTGGTATAAAACTTCCATTCCAGAGAAAGATTTGCTTGCTTAGCCATTCTAGTCCTGTCCTCCACCTACTTATTCCTCCATAATTATTATCATCAATTAGTATTTATTGATTTTTCTCTGTTGAGTAAACTACTTCATTGCACAGACTGGTATTATAAGCCCTCTTGGAGATTACAAATTAAAAGGTACAAAATGGGAAAATGTAGCTATAATTTAAAACCTTGTTCTTCAGAACTTTACCAACATTCCTCTTACCTTCTAACGTAGATCATTTATCATGACAATCAATTCAACACCAGGTACTAGACTCTTGGAAGGATGAAAAACTGGTTTCTTTTCCTTTCCCTTTCTTGTTTTCATTATTGCCTCCTTTCCTTTCCCTTTGATTCATTACTTCTTATGGACTGATTGATGAGTTTTTTGATTTATTCAACAAATACATGGTAAGTGTCAACTATATGTCAGTCTTAGGCTAAACACTGGGAAGTGGAAAGACAGGAAATACAGAGTCCCCATCTTCAAAGAACTTAACCACCTAGCACAGGAAAGGGGAGACACTCAGCAGGGTGACCAGTTGGGACCTTATAGCAATAGCAGTGTTTTCTGTGTTTTTCACAATGTGACATACCCAGGCAGTGATAATATTGAATGACAAATTGTAAGACCCCAGTAGTAATTTGGAATCCTGGATGAGGTTATTCTTGCATACAGGCAAATAAATGGTCTGTCCTGGCTGCCTTGGCTCCATACAGCCACCCTCAGGATGAGATAATTAACTGGTTGGGCTGCACTGAAATGACTGGGGAGAGGAGACATCTTCCTGAACTGGGGAAATTATAGTAAAAGTAGAGAAAAGATTAACCTGGAAGATATTTGGGAAGAAGAATTGACACGACTTGGTGAGTGGCTGATATGTAGGGGAAAAGTATGTGTCCTAAGCAACTGGGTGGATGACGGTGCCATTTACTGAGATGGTGAATATTGGAGGAGGAGGGAAAGGAGGAGAAAGAAACCATGACTACCCTTGGACTAGGTCCTCGGGAAGAGTGCAGCCTGTTTGTAACCAACAAAACTAGAGCCAGAATATGGATAGCCTAGGGTGTGGCCATAGTTTGAGTTCGTCTGGCTTGGTTTAAACTCTCCTCAAGTCTGACAAGTTAAGGAAAATCCAGCTCTTTTGGGATTTCTGCCTTTGCCTCTGAGTCCTAATGTGTTCATTTTTTATAGAGTTGATAATTAAAGAATAAAGTTTTAAATAAGTAAAAAAAAGTTTTTATAAATTCATAGAGGAGTGTGATGAGTTTTCTTTGGATGTAGACTGTGGTTCCCTAACCTGGAGAGTTGGATACTGAAGATGTATTGGGGAGTTCTCATAGGAGATACCCCTATAGGGGAGTAATAAATGGAGGAATGAGCCAAGAGACAAGGTGAGAAATGGGGTTGCAACTGAGATGTCAGCCAGCTATGCCCTGAGCTCTGGAGGGCATTTTATAGTCCTGGAAATTGTAGCAAGAGGGTCTGGTCTTTTTTTTTTTTTTTAATGTTTATTTATTTTTTTGAGAGACAGAGACAAAGCATGAGCTGGGTAGGGGACAGAGAGCTGGGGGGGAGTCACAGATTCCGAAGTAGGCTCCAGGCTTTGAGCTGTCAACACAGAGCCTGATGCTCAAACCCACGAACCATGACATCATGACCTGAGCCGAAGTCGGCCACCTAACTGATAGAGCCACCAAGGCGCCCCGAGGGTCTGGTCTTTTTATCCCCACTGACTGGTCATTTACTGTGGGCTTCCTGCTTGGAGAAAATGTGACTGAGGGACACAGCTGTGAACAGTCAGCAGCTGATACCCCTGGCAGTCATGAAGAAGAGATCTAGGGAGAGCACTGGAGTATCCACCACTCTGGTAAGTGAAGCTATCTGGGAGGCAGTTTACATATGAGTCTGGAGGTAAGAAGAAAAGCTTGGGGTTGGAGAAGTGAACTTGGCATTCATTACAGTGTAGAAGATGGTTGGAGTCCTGGATAACCGTGAAGAGAGAAGGACTAGACCAGAACCTTGGGCAATACCAAAACTTAGTGGGTAAGGTGAAGAAAAGGAGCCCTGAGGATGAAGAAAAAGTGTCTACAGAGGTTGGAAACCCAAGGGAGATTGGTTCTAGAAGCCAGGAAGAAAGGTACATCTCTGGGGTCCAGTGTTGCAGAAAGGGCTTGAAAATGTCTGCTGGATTTAGCCACCAAGAGAGTTATTGTGATTTGAGGGAGACCAGCTTTTGTAGAACTCTGGAGGCAGAAACCAGGTTGTAGTAGAGAGAAAAGAGAAAAGAAAAGAGAAGACGAGAAAGTGCCACCCAGTGTATGCAGACAACCCTCTTCCGAAGTTTAGCTCTTGAAGGAAGGAGATGGGGTGAAGTGGAGGGAGTGCACACGATGGAAGGTTCTGTCTAGTTTTATTTTGAGAAAGGAAAGATTTGAGCATGTAAGAGTGCTCATAGGGAGTAGTGGTAGTGGGGTGGCGGGTTGAGAATCTGAAAAGAGACGGGCCAGATGAGGAGGCTGAAGAGGGTGGGTGTCAGATTGAAAACACAAGTGGAGCGTGTGGCCTCTGAAGATTTTGGCTGCTTAAAATTAGGAAGAAACCTGAACTCACGTAGCGAGCAGCTCTTTTGAGACCTGCATGGTAAACATTGGGTATATCGGCAGATGGAGCTTGATTCACATCTCCATAATCAGAAACAGTGCTGAAAAATACTCCAGATATGCAAACCTCTTTGAAGCCATTGGAAAATACTTAGAAAATGTTTTGAGCTTCAAGAAGCAGTCCTAAGAATGACACCTGTAGTTGCTCGCAAAAGTCATCCTTCAGCTGGAATAATTCAGTTTGTTTTAGCAAGCATGCTTTATGTGCCTACTGTGTGCGAGGGCTAGAGACATGTGTTGCAGAAAGGATGGTGGGCTTGTACTTGGGTCACAGGGTTCAGTTCCAGATATATCGAGGACTCTCAGAGAAAATTCTTTTCTTTTGTGAAGCAGTTTTTCTCCTCGAGTAAGAATCATTTCTGGTGTTTAAAAATACTAGCTCTCTGAGTTTGGTAAATCATCCTTTCTGACACTCTGTTTTGTTATCTTCAGAATGTTGTTTGATGATCTATAGGCCTCCCTTTTTTGAAACCTTTTTTTTAAAAAAACATTGAGGTATTGTCGACACACAATATTAGTTTCAGGTGTACAACAGAGTGAGTCGATAACTCTCCAAGTTATGCTTCGCTTGTGATAAATATACCTGCTACCATGTGTTATCATACAACCTCTTATGGTACATTTCACTATATTCCCTATGCTGGCCCTTTCATCCTTGTGATTTACTAATTCCATACCTGGAAGCCTGGACCTTCCACTCTCCTTTTCCAGGCCTTCTTTGAGTTCTCATGCTCTGGATTTACAGGATGAGATCTTTCAATTGTGATTTAGAAGGCAGGGTGTTGGCACATGTGAATGGTCCCTGGTTTTCATCATAGGAATTGATATCATTAGATGAGGTTCAGAGAAGTTAAGTGACTTGCCAAAGTCTCATAGGTGGACAGTGGGCAACATGGTGGGGACTTGGTGGATCCCAACCCCCAGCCTTTACTTTTCAGTTGTTGTAACTGGGCCAGCATAATCCTGAATATAATAGGAATACCCACAGCAGCAGGGTAAACATGGACCATCTCCTGGAAGGCATCCATTTATGTGGTTTTCCTGATTTTAAAACATTATTTTCGCATTAAAATTAAAAAAAATGGCTCAATAAAGAAAAGAAGAGACAATTCAAGTAAAAAAGAACGCTTGAAGAAATTGTGCAATTTACAAAATTGCATTTGCATTTTCTAATGAATGACTTCAGAGAAGGTGTAGAGGTGGGTTGGTATTTTGCAGCACTGCCTTTCAGGTTACGATTCCAGACTGTGAGGACATTTATTTCCTCTCTCCTGCTAGAGCAGATATTTCAGTGCAAAAGCTTGCCAGTACTTTCAGTAAAACTGCAATATTGCCAGCCCCCAAAGAAAAGTAAGTTGTAGAGGAAGAGGGCATGTGAGGTTGACTGTTCCATCTGGGAAGACCAATAAATCACCAGCGGCTCCAGCCCAATCAATGCCTACTGAAAAATTTGGACATCAGACAATGCCCCAAGTGCTCCAGTGGGTAATGAACAAACGCGTACAATGGCAAATAGATCGATTTCTAGATGAGCCCTATTAACATAACCATATAGCATGAGACATAGTTATTATTTGGGACAGGACAGGGCACAAACAGATAATTCTCATCACTATTGACAGTTTATCTCCTTAATCTGATAGAATTATAGTCTCCAAAGTGGGGTTTTCACACTGGATTGAAAGTCAGCAAGACTGTTCAGATGCTGGAGGAAAACACTGAAGTTTCATATTTATATTTTTACTTTCATCCATTTAACTTTTTGTGTGTTTTTTAAAATATATGATATATAAATATAATGGAACGTATGGATTTACCAGAAAGTACACATACATGAATTAGGAGTATGTCACAAATTTACTTTACACGTGATAATGTCTGGCTGCGTTATCAGAACACTTTAGGGACATATCTCTGGAAAAACTTTCTGTGCTTTGACAATAAATTAGTGGAACTCCAATCTTTTGTATGGTACTAATGGTTAAAATCAAAAATTGTTACCCTAAGCCATGAGTATTCATTTCTTACTTTAGCAAAGAGAACTATGATATGGAAAATATGGACATTGATAATTATCTATTTTGTGCTCTTTATATAGTAGGCTTCTTGTGAATGGCCATTTCCACACAAGGCCCTTGGAAAAACCATCACTTGATCGATATGTTAATGTGACAGGCCCTCCAAACTGAGGAGTGTCATTGCATTTTCAATTAGAGTTTCAGAGAAACAAGAAAGGGAATCAAGGAAATTGGACAAACAGATTTGACTAATGCAAGCAATATGTCTTTACCAGAAACGCTTAGTATTTGTTTTGTGCCTTTTACTTTAGGGTTGTTGTTTTGGTTTGGTTTTGTTTTTCTTCATATAACACCTTATAGTTTATAAACACATATATTTCATCCCTACAAACACCCTATTAGGTAAATAGGCTCAATTTGAAATTCCCACACTGTGAATAGACAGACTGAGTCTTAGAAAAATTAAGAACCATATTCCAACTTAAACCGAGGTCTTTAGTGCTCTTGCCTGGGGTGTTTTCTGAAATATGTTGTACTGCAGGGAAAGAGCAGTACAAAGTAGATGATTGAGAAAGTGCTATCTGGTGAGACAAAACAAAAACAAAACAAAAACAAAAACACCTCCATTCTACTCCCTCGCTCATTCCATCCCTTACCTTTGCCTTTTTGTTTTTGTCTTCCTTTTGCTGTAGAAAGGCAACATTATAGTTTTAAAAAGTCCAGAACAACTTTACGATTTTAATCCAACCCAAACGTATCCAGCCACAGCAAACGTGGGAGGAAATACTAATCACTGAAAGCACAAGGGAAGATAAAACAAGAAAGAGGCTGTCAACAAAGGATCGCGTGGAGGTGGGGGTGGGGGAGAGGGGTCTGATTCAGTTAAAGAGATCACCTTAAGGATGAAGGACGATGCTTCCTACCTGTAGCAGGAGAACTACCCATCACAGATGAAAATAAGCCGCTGCCTGTTTCTTCTCTTCCACATGCGTTGAACAGACGGGCACTGATTGCTTAGCCAGAAGGAGAACCTTGGAAGGATGGCCTTGGACCTCTAAGAGCTTAACCTTGAGTTGGGGAGGTAAAACACAAAAACGGAAGCCAGGAGAAAACCAACCAAGGCAAAGAATAGCAGAGGAAAGAACCGTAAGTTGGAAGTTAACGGTTATGGTTTCAATCAGTACTAGCTTTGCTATACTGGTTGAGTAGTCACGTGTAAGTCTTCCTGCTCCCTGAGCCTCGGCATCTTTTTAGGTTATAGGAACAGATTGAATTGGCATCTCCAGAATTTATTTCAGGTTCAGATTTTTATGATTTACTCTCTACTAAACCTAAATTGCTTGTACACGTGGAAATATTAGGAAAATGCAAGAGAGTACATTTGATTTCTAGAGAATGTTTGCAGAATGCTGGTGTTTCCTGAGTCCCTTCCTGTGTGCATGGTGATGACGCTCCATAGGGGAGACTGTGAAGGTTGTTGCACTTGTGAATAGACTAGAATTGGCAAGGGTTTAATGAACCCAGGGTGGAATTGTGCTGATCCCTGACTGGATTTTTACCAGTCTTTGGCAAAATGAGGACAGTAAGAAATTATACACATCCTATTTACATTTTGATAATCATCTGAAATTATTGCCAACCTACATTGGTATTAAAATACTCTTGCCTTTATACAATGACGGTGACGGTAATAAACACACACATACACATACCTGCATACATATAACCATTCTTCTGATACCGACAGCTTCCTGCTAAATTTCCCTCGGTGGCTTTTCAGGGACAGAGTAAAGGCCACATCCTGATCCTGGGGTATTAGCTTCCTCAAGCTGCTGCAACAAAGTACCACAAACTGGGGGTCTTACAGCAGCACAGACTGATTTGCTCACAGTTCTGGAGGCCAGAAGTCTGAAAGCTGTCAGTAGGGCCATGTTCCTTCTGCAGACTCGAGGGCAGGACCCTCCCTTCCCACTTCCTAACTGCTGGTGGTTGCTGGCCATCCTTGGTGTAGCTTGGCTTGTGGCAGTGTCTTTGCCTCTGTTCTCACACGGCCTTCTCTGCGTGTGTGTCTGTCCTTGCACTTTCCCTGTGAGCCCAAATTTCCCTCTTATGAGGACGTTTTTCACTGGATTATGCCCCCTCCTCCAATCCAGTATGACCTCATCTTAACTTAATTACATCCACAGAGATCCTATTTCTATATAAGTTCGCATTCTGAAGTTCTGGGTAGACATGAATTTTGGGGAACTGTCTTCAACCCAGTACATCTGGCATGGGAGATTCTTCACAAGTTTGTTGTTCACAGTCTCATCCCATTCATCCCATATTTTTGTTACCTGCGGTGGCTTTTAAGTATGGATGCTGGATTTCTGGCTCCAAATATGATGCTGTCTGAATATAGCAAAGATTGAGTACATGTATTTCAGCAAAAGGATACAAATGAAACAGGTTGTTCAGAGAGTTGGAAAAGAAACCTGTATCTTGTTTAATTATATTAGTGGAACAAATTGGTGAATAAAAAGAATGTAAAGGGTCTGCCACTTTTTGAAAGTAATAAAAAGAAAAATAAAGATCCCCTGTAGTCCAATAATTCCTTTTCCTAATAATTGAGTCGAAGGAGAAAAGTTAGAGGAATTGAAAATAATTTGTGTGCAAAGTTGTTCCTTAGGGAATTATTTAAACAGCAAAAACATTGAAAACAAATGAAATAGTCCATGGTAGGGAATCTGTAAATATATTGTGGTGTAAATATATTTCTGTACCTGTTAAGATTTATGATTTCAGAATTTAAAAAGTATATTAACAGTGGGAAAACAGAATAAAACCTCAAGTGAAAAAAACCTGGAAATAAAATGATGCACAGTATCATCCCAATCATTTAAAGCAGTGGTTCTCAACTGGGGCAATTTTGTCTCCAGGGCACTTTTGAGATGTCTCGAGATACTTTTGGTTATTTTAGCTGAGGGAGAGGGGGACATGACTCTGGCAGCTAATGGGTGGAAGTCACGGGTGCTGCTCAACTTCCTGTAATGTACGTGACCATTCCCCACAACAAAAACATATCCAGCCCCAAATATGCCATGGTTGAGAATCCTTGATTTAAAATGCAACTGCTTAATCTTTCTATTTCTGCCTGTCACCGCTAAAAAAGAAATAATCCTACCCACTTCATAGGGTTAAGATGACAGTTGTTGGACAATGTAGGTAAAGCACGAGAACAGTGACTGAAACGCCATTAATCATTTAGTGTGTGTTAGTTGTTCACTATTATCTGTCACAGTGCAAGGCAAGAAGAGATCCAGCAGAGTGTGACGGTGACAGCACTGTAGGTCTCGTTAGTGCCTTTCAGCCAAAGACTTTTGGGGACATTTCAATAGTTGAACAAGTTAGAGCTGGGGAGGCCATGGAAAATCATGGGGTGTCTTGGGAGAAGTGTGTTAGAAAGGACCCATTATAGAATTTGGGCTTTAGTTGAGTGACTTGTGGAAGGTTGTAAGGCAGCAAGGGGTTCACTCTGGGTATTACCAGAAAGCGGGGGTAGTTCTGTGATTAGGCATCCTGATCGATCTTACCTCTAGGGAGAGAGCAGACTGGGGTGAGTACAGAGCTGTAACTGGTAAAGAAGTCACTGTCATACATTTTTGGCTGAGAGAGGGAGTGCTTGATTTTTTGTGGGAGGTACAGTGACCTTGTAATAGTCGATGCCTGCACAAAACTCTGAAATGGCCTACTTTGTGTCATTTTGTCGTGGTCTCAGAGTAATCATGTGTGAGGTTGGTATTCTGTAAGGTGGCTTAGATCCAGCAGGAGAATAACACGGCCACCTGTGAGTGGCAGGCCAGCTTCTGAAAGTCAGAGGCTACTCTTCCTTTTCTTTCTGAGTCCATTTAATTTTCTTACCACCTTTCGATATTTTTTGAATCTTTGTACTTTGAATTCATATTACTTTTGTAGTAAGAACAAATACATGTTAATTAAAAAATAATAAAAGGCATGCTCACAGAAAAAGGAGTCAGGTCTGCAATATGATAGAATGAAATCTCATCTCTGCAATACGGGCAAAAGAAGACCATTGTAAATAATTCTCTCTCTTCCCAATAATATGTCATGACCTTTGCTATTAAGGAACTTGGAGAAAAGAAGAAAGAAATGTAGCTACTGTTTCATACCCACTCCTTAGGTGACTCTCTTTATGTAACATAGAAGCAGTAGGAAAGGTTCTTTGCGGTAATGGCTTTTTAAATGAATTACACATACAGAAATTGACTTGCTTCTTCAAAGGGGGATATAAGGTTTGGATGGCATTCTGTATCAATCAATCAAATCTTGATTTATAGAAAACAAAATGTGTTTTGCCTTTATTCTTTTAAAGAAAAGAGAAAAACACAGTGCTTATAAAAGAATATGAATGTCTTCAGGGTCTCACATTCAATAACAAGCAAAGAAAAAAATTGGATTTTCTCTCTTTCAAAGTTTTCAGTAACATTCAGGGCAAGCAAATTAAATTAAGCATATTTATGCAACAACCCAAAGCGAGAATCTTCAAGGGCATCTTTAAAATATACATGAATTCTCTTTATATTTTGAATCCTTTTGAAATTGGGTTTGGGGGCCTATTCAACTTTGTATTTTTAGTTACTTTTTAATCTTTATTGAATTTTTAAATGTTAAAAATAATATTTCCCCATTATAGTAATTTCAAACAGTCTAAAGGGCATAAAGTGTATGGCAAATCTTTTTTTTCTTCTAATTTTAATCCCCACAGTAATTCCAGTTCTAATCTAATCTAATTTTATTTTACTGTATTTTATTAAATTTTCATTTATTTTTGAGAGAGAGAGAGAGAGAGAGAGAGAGAGAGAGAGAGAGCGCGCATGTGCAAGTGGAGAGGGGCAGAGAGAGGAAGACACAGAATCTGAAGCAGGCTTCAGGCTCCCAGCTGTCATCACAGAGCCTGATGTGAGGCTCAAACTCACAAACCACAAGATCGTGACCTGAGCCAAAGTCAAATACTTAACCGACTGAGCCACCAAACTCCCCTAATCTAATGTTAAACTATTACAGGCTTTATAGATTTTTGTCTGGTTTTAACCAGTGTGAATACATTTACCATACTTGAAGTATTGGTCTTCAGTTTGACGTGAGAAGGTGATATGTTTCATGAGGCCAGGATTATGCCGGCTTTCTGTCCCCAATGGGTCATCTCTGCTTCCTAGCGCCATATGTACCTGCTCAGAAGTTTCTATTTTTATTAAAAAAATTCTTTTTTCAGTTTATTTATTTTAGGAGAGAGAGAAAGAGTCCCAAGCAGGCTCCACACTGTCATAGTGTGGAGCCCGATGTGGGCCTTGAACTCATGAACTGTGAGATCATGACCTGAGCCGAAATTGAGAGTTGGTCAGTTAACCAACTGAGTCACCCAGGCACCCACAGAAGTGTCAATGAGAGGCACCTTCAATGGAATTGCAGGGATTTCTTATCTCAGTGAACACTTTTGTATGAACCTGATATTCAGAAAAGAAACATGTTGTATTCTCCCTTATCCTTTCATAGAGACTTTGCGATTTACTGCCATATTCTCTTCCAAATACCTTCTTTTTTTTTTCTTCTATCACTGGTCTATTACACTTACTCATCATATTTAATCTCAATTCTTCAAGTAGCTCAGCCCTTGAGATAGTCTCTCTCCCTAATCTCTTATCCTGCAACCAGTCCCACAGTTTTTTCCCTCAGTTATTTTCTAAAATATGAATCTAGATCATCCTGCCCCTTGTCAAAACTTCAGACTCTCACTGCTCCCCAGATGCCGTCCTTACATTGCAGCACAGACTTGAAAGCTCTTCTGCACTGACTCTCAAACTCTTTTCCTGGTTTTCTTCACCCTCCTTCACGCCTCCACAGCCTTTACCCTAATAATCATTTATTCAGCCCTTAGTTTTTGTGTGCCTACTGTGCTGCCTGATTACGTGGCATTTCCACTCCATTTCCCGCATCCACTGCCTGCTTATATTCCACTGATTTTTCTCCCTCTTCATGATGTCATTCTCTCTGGTCTCCCTTGGGAAAAGACCTATGTGCCCTTTAAAGCCCAAAGGTCCTCCCTATGCAAAATGTCTAGGGTTCTCCAGATTGACTTCCTTGCTCTGGTTTCTTTGTGCTGATAGTATTTGGCTTACACCACAGTATATGTTCTCCCCCCGCTTTGAAGGTATGGCATACATACATTTTCCCTGTGCCCTTGTGATTCCCCTCCCTTTCTTGCCAAAGAAAACTCGAATGTAAGAGATTCTTTAATTCTTCTGTTCGTCTTCATATTTCTCATGCCACATATCATGATCCCTGGAATGTCCGGATCCCTGGAATGCCCCTGTGTACAACTGGAGAAGGCTTTCACACAGAAAAATGATCACACACATTCTGTGTCAGTGGGGTACACTTAGAGGGTGTGCAAGAGATGGCGAACGTCTGAGATAAATGAGTTGAACAACTTCAGCTACTGAGGCAGAAGGACTTTGCTAATCCATTGGGCATGCTGTAGAGGCAAAGTGTGTTTCCAGTGTCTGCAGGCTAGAGAGGGAGGAAGAGAGAATATTAGACAGCAGAGCACATACTAGGTTCTGTGATATTGTTGGAGCACTGTGGTCAATGGAAACGGTCTTTTGAATATCCTTCCATGGGTCATTGTGCCCCATCCTTGGAGAGTGGGGTAGAAGCAGGTGTGGAGGCCTCCATGGAGGGCCAGAAGTAGTCTCACTCTGGCTCATGGACTTTTCATAACGAACAAATTATGTCCTACATGTATTCTGATGGTCTAGAAATAACACTAGCCAAATATCATTAATTAGGACGTAGGAAGAGATGACCCAAAGTGTCCCTTCCAATTCAGAAATTCTGCAATCCGATACTTATTTACATTGGTAACTGTTGACAGCTATTGAAAACTTAAGGCTTAAGATATGCTTGCCCTCGTTAGTTGAAATGATTTTGAGGTGAAAGGTCACATTTGAACGAGAACCATCATAATAAACATAATCCCTGACAGTTCCATCAGGTTTAATGTTAAGCTGTATTTAATCTTGTTTTGAAGTTATGAGTCCAGGGCTACTCATTTTTATTTTCCTCTTTTCTGCTTATTTAATGTTGTCAAAGTACTATGATCTTCCATGATTGTTAGAATAGCTTAACATTTGCAAATGGTTGCATATGGATGTTTCTCGTATGCTGCTGGAATATGTTACTAAACTGAATAATCATATGGTATTTGAGACCAGTCACATGAAAAGTAAAATCACTAAGCATCAAGGAAAAATCTCGTTTCATTCTTTGTAGTTTTCTTAAAGCTTTTAAAATCAGAAGGCCTTTTTTGGTTAGTTTTAATGGATAAGTTTTATTATATGCTCTGTGTTCTGAGTTTCATGGGGAGTTATAAGAAATTAGAAGGAAGTAGAAAACATTCAAATAACTATTTTGTGAAAAATTGCTTCAACGCCTTAATGGATTGTTTTTTCTATTTCTTTTGTATTACAAACACTCATCTGTGAATATACTTCAACCTAAACAGACTCAGTTACACATGCACCAGAAGTATTCCAAAGTCTTTGTAGTTCTCTTCATTTAATGTCATTTATGTAATTATTTCTATATGAGGCATAAAAGTTGTGGGTTTTTGCTTTTTAATAGCTTAGGAGCTACTGAAGAGATAAGCAAGATTATCCAGTTGTGTTGAGCCGGTGTTTCTAGTATCCCAGCAAATAATACATTTTCTTAGTTGACATAAAGAAGTATTTGTTAGTATTTTGGCACTGAATTCCAGGTTACTATTCAGTCTGGAAGTATGTCAGCTATTCTTAGCATTTCATTTGGTAAGATAATGTATAGCTTCAAAACCAGAAAACCTGGGTTCAGATTTGCTTTCAACCACTTACTGTCTGTTGTTAATGCAGTTCACTTCCTTTCCACAATGTGTTAGCTTCATCAGCTTATCACGGACTTCCTTGACACTATCTACTTTATTGTAGCATTTTCCAGACTGTGACTCATACACTTAATTAATTACTTCCCGACCATAGGTTTTCTCTAGAATGTAAGTTTCTTGAAGTAATGAATAGATTTTTTTTGAGCTTTTACATACTGGGTCGCAAGCTTGACTCTAGACATTGTCTGTGCCTTGAACTTATCAGATTGTTGTCCTCCCAAGGTATTCTCCTGGGCCTATTTTACGTAACTAGGGATGCTCATAAGAAATGTGTTTAGGTTCATTTTCCATTATGTATGTGACCGACCGAATTTCATGTATTATTTTGTCTTGTTGCAGTTCAAAGATGATTTGACCCATTCACATCCAAAATAGCTCGTTCTGGGAGCTGTTTCTCTGGAAGATTCAGTAAAATGTAAGCGCTTAATAAATACCTCACCCTGGACCTTCATCAGATTAAAATGTTGCGTCAGAGTGGTGGGCATTTCACTGATTTCCAAAATGTTTCTAATTTCCTTGCTGCAAATGTCAGGGGCATTTGGCTTATCTCCTTCTATTTAATGGATGATGAAACAAACATGTTATCAGATGGGCCTACAATATTTGGAAAGAGTAATTTTATCTATAAACCCTCACATTGACTCACACACAAAGAGATGGAGATGTTCAAGGTGACCACCAGGTGAGGCTGGATTCATTATTCAGTTTTTGTCTTTCCTGTCATCCATTGTGTTCTCTATCTCACCACAGAATGCCAGGGCTAGGAAAGACCTTTCAGGTCCCCTGCTCCTGCGTCTCCATTCTCTTTTTTACAAACCAGGAAACAACCCTGGCAGGGTTAGTGAGTTTCCTGGACGACAATTGGAAGCCCAACTCCGAAGTTCCCATGGCATCTGGATTCTTCCTGTCAACCTGACTTCAGTTTCCACTCATCTATCCTCTCTCAACTTACTGTAGCCATACAAGCCTTGTGTCTTGTGCACCTTATGCTCACTCCTCCTCCAAGGATGATAGCACTTGACATTTGTGTCTGTCTCAAATGTTCTGTGCCAGGTGTTAGCATGGCTCTGAACTGTTTCACCACACATTAATACCACTTCGGTCCCAGTCTGTTACCTTAGCCCTTAGTCTCCTGCTTGGGAAATGTCTAGTCAATAATTATTGAATGAATGAATGAACGAGTGAATGAATGAATCCCGTTCTTATCATCTAGTGCATAGGAGTCAAGTGCATGGACTTTGGCTTAAGATGGAATGGGTCGTGTAGCCACTCCCATGAGTGTATCCTTGGCTAGGAAGTTAACCTGTGTAAGTTGCAACTTTCTCAACTGCAAGATGGATATAAAATGAGTATCTACTTTGAAGGTTTTATGAAGGCTAAAATGATATGGTGCTTATAAAGCATTTGCCCCAAAGCCTGCAACATAAAAAGTATTTAATTAAACTTTAATCATTAATTTAATCATCTTCAGGTTATCTCCAGATGAGACTGTAATTTAAAGCTCATTGTGAGATGACATCAGCAAAATGGCAGAAAAGGAGTTTTCTATTGTCTTCCTCCTTGAAGTAAACTGATTTTGACAATCACCCAAAGATAAAAATGCCTTTGGAAAATTCTAAGAATTCAGCAAAGAAGTCCTAGCACACTGTTGGAAAAAAAAAATCCAAGATTGGACACAGTGAAAAGGGTACGAGGAATAATTTTACTTTACCTCTGTCACCTCTCCCTCAAGTAGCATAGCTCATTCTTTGGCAAGAGAAACCTTCTTGGCCCATACTGTCTCCCATGGGCAAAACTTAGTGAATGCCTGGCTTCCCAACCTGTGTGAGATGCTGCCAGAGAGGCTCATTTTGGTTTTGCCTCATCCAGAAAACAGAGATGTGCTACACAACTGGAAGGTAGGGTAGGACTGGGAGGACAACAGCCAGGGCTCTGGGAGGGCATCATAGGGACGCTGGTTCATGCTAACCAGTTTGCAGACTCCAATCAGGAAGCCCATCCATGAGCCCCTGGGGACATCTCATCTGTGGGTCACTCCAGCCAGCACAAAGGCTCCTCCTGTGCTCCTCATGCCTCATCCTACAACTCCCTACCCCTTGGCTGACACCCTGTGTGTGCCCCCAGTGGTAGCAAGTGCCAGCCTTTGCAGATGACTGACTGGTCAACATGTACAGAGAGCTCCCCTACTGTATGGGATTGAGTGAAAACACAGCCACTTGAGCATCATCCTAGGGAAAGCAAATGGGAGGCGGTCAGCACCTAGCGTGACTTTGCAGGATAGAGAGCCAGCAAAAAGAGAGAGAGAGAGAGAGAGGGTCTGAGAAGACCCCAGAATCTCTATTTTGAAGCCTACATTGAGAAAAAAGAGAATTCTCAAGAAAACGACCTAATTTTATACCTTAAGTCCTTAAGGAACAACAACAACAAAAAAAGAGCAAACTAGCCCAAAGTTAGCAGTAGAAATAAATGAAATGGAGAGTAGGAAAGAAATAGAAAAGACCAGTGAAAGTTAGGGTTGGGTTTTTGAAAATATAAACAAAATTGACAAACTTTTAACTAATCTTACCAAGAAAAATAGAGATCAGATAAAGAAAATCATAAACAAATGAGGAGACATTACAACTGATACCACAAAGATACCAAAGATCATAAGAGACGACTGTGAACAATTATACACCAACAGATTGGATAACTAGAAGAAATGAATAAATTCCTAGAATCATACAACCTAATAAGACTGAATCATGGAGAAATAGAAAATCTGAACAGACCAATAATGCATGAAGAGATTGAACGTGTAACAAAAAATCTTCTGACACAGAAAAGGCAAGGAGCAGATGGCATCACTAGTGAATTTTACCAAACATTAAGTAACTAATGCTAATCCTTCTTAAAATCTTTAAAAAAAAACCCTGAAGACAAGAGAACATTCCCAAAATCATTTAATGAGTCCAGTGTTACCCATATATCAAAGCTAGGTGAGGATACTACAGGGAAAGAAGACTGAAAACCCATGTCCCTGGTGAATATGGATGCAAACATTCTCCACAAAATACTAGTAAACTGAATTAAACAGTGATTTAAGAAGATCATATACCATCATCAAATGGGACTTATCCCCAAGGATGGTTCAACAGCTACAAATCAATAAATGTGACACACCGTATACATAGAATAAAACTTAAAACCATATGGACATCCCAATAGATGCATAAAAAGTATCTGAAGATTCAGCACCTTTTCATGATTAAAAACTCAACACATTGGATGCAGAAGGAATGTACCTCAACATAACAAAGGCCACATATATCCAGCCCACAGCTAACATCATTTGTAACAGTGAAAGGTTGAAAGCATTTCCTCTAGGATCAGAAAGAAGGCAAGGATGCCTCTCTCCATTCCTACTCAACATAGTAGCCAGAGAAGTAGGCAAGAAAAAAAAATACAAGGCAGGTGAATCAGAGAGGAAGGAATAAAATGGTCTATGTTTGCAAATGATATGATCTTATATATGGAAAGCCCTAAAGACTTCAGCAAAAGAAAAGCTGTTAGAACTAATAAAGGAATTTAGTAAAGGTGTAGGACACAAAATCAGCATGCACAAATCAGTTACATTTTTACAGGCTGACAATGAATTATTCAAAAAGGAAATAAAACAATCCCATAACAGCATCAAAAACAAACAAACAAACAAAACCAATCCATGCTTAGGAGTAAATTTAACCAAGGAGATGAAAGATCTGTATACTGAAAACTATAAGACATTGAAGAAAGAAGTTGAAGGCACATCTAAATGGATTGGAATAATTAGTATCGTTAAAATGTCCATAGTACCCAAAGCTGTAGATGTGGTGTGATCCCTATCAAAATTCCAATGGAATTTTTCTCAGAAATAGAAAAAATAATCCTAAAATTTATATGGAGCCACACAAGCACCTGCATAGCCAAGGCAATCCTGAGAAAAGAAACAGAAATCTAGAAGCATCACACTTCCTGATTTCAAACTATATTGCCAAGTGATAGTAGTCGAAACAGTATGTTACAACAACACATAGACCAGTGGAACAGAACTGAGAGCCCAGAAAGAAATCCATGCATGGATGGTCAACTAATATTTGACAAGGAACCATATCTATTTAATGGAGAAAAGACAGTCTCTTCACTAAATGGTGCTGGAGAAATTAGACCCTTACCTTACACCATTCATAAAAAATAACTAGAAATGTATTAAAGACTTAAATGTAAGACTGGAAGCCATAAAACCCCTAGAAGTAAACTTAGGGAAAAAGCTCCTGGACATTGGAATAGGCAATAAGTTTTTACATATGACACCAAAAACAAGGAGCAAATGCAAAAGTAAACAAATGGGACTACATCAATTTAGAAAGCTTCAGTACAGCAAAAGAAACCATCAACAAAGTGAAAAGGCACCTTACAGAATGGAAGAAACTATTTACAAGCCATACATCTGATAAGGGTTTAATATCCAAAATATATTAAAGAACTCAGATAACTCAGTAGCAGAAAAACAATCAAGATTAAAAAAACGAGCAAAGGACCTGAGTAGACTATTTTTCCAAAGAAGATAGACCAGTAGCCAACAGATACATGAAAAGATATGCAACGTCACTAATCATCAGGGAAATGAAAATCAAAACCAAAATGAAATAACACCTCATACCTGTTAAAGTAGCTATTATCAAAACGATGGAAGGTAATAAGTGCTGGTGAGAATGTGGAGAAAAGAATGTGCTTCTGTACTGTTGGTAGGAATGTAAATTGGTCTAATTGCTATGAAGAACAGTATGGAGTTTGCCAAAAATTACATCAGCTGGTCCATTAATTCCCTCTTTTGGTTATATATTCAAAGAAAATAAAATCACTCTATCAAACAGATATCTGCCTCCCCCTATTCATGTTCATGTAATGCGCACACACACACACACACACACACACACACACGTACACTCACTAGTGGAATATTATTCAGCCATAAAAAAACAATGAAATTCTGCCATTTGCAGCAACATGGATGAGATTTGACAGCAGTATGCTAAGTGAAATATGTCAGACAGAGAAAGACAAATACTGTATGATCTCATTTATATGTGGAATCTAAAAAAGCTAAACTCATATAAACAGAGTAGAATGGTGGTTGCCAGCGCTGGGGATAGGAATTTGGAAAGATGATATTTAAGGGTGCAAACTTGGGAGTTAAAAGATGAATGAGTTTTGGAGATTCTGATGTCTACCATTAAACCATAGTTAATGATATTCTATTGTATACTTGGAAGTTGTTAAGACAGTATATTTGGATGTTTTCAACACACACACACACACACACACACACATTGTTTAAAGCAATAGAATCTGATGATATCTATGAAAAACTCACAGAATTAAGGAAAGCTAAGCACCGGCGTCAAAAAAACAATGGGAATTTGAATGAAACCATGATCTAGGTACCAGGATATTTAGGGAGCACCATCTCCCATTTTGTTGTTGTTGTATTTCTAGGATATCTGTCAAGATTCACATTCCAGGGAGACTGACTCAAATTGATCAAGTTTGGTTAGGCGTAGCTGGGCGTCTTGATGCATAGTTGCATCAAGTCTGTATCAGATAGGACTGGGCATCCCGAAACTAACTCATGTTAGAGAATGTTGCAGAGTTCAGAGCCCCATGAAGTCAGCAGGTGCCTCAGTAAAGAGCCTTTGACATCTGCATTTTTGGAAAGCAGTTGAAGGTTCTTTCCGTGGTGAGCAGCAGGCCACGAAAATGGCCTGGTGTCTTTGGGAGCAAGCTTGCATCCCCAGAGCTGTGGCGGCGAGAAACCTCTTTAATGATTTTGCGTGTGTGCTGTGTGTAGCACCAAACTATGTAGGACAAGAGTTCCCTCAAATCAATACGCAAGCACATTTAATATCCAGCTAGTTGACAAACTGAATAACTCATGAAGACGTTGCAAAGTGTGTGTTTCCAACTTGGTCCCGCTTTAGAGAATTAAGCGGTAGGTTTTTCTGTGCCTTCCCCTTTTCAAAAAATTGACTGTCAGTTGTTTGCTAAAAGGGAAGCTCTTGGTAATCGGGTTGTTTTGTGGTTAATATTTATTGAGCATTGTAATGGAAATTTGTCGTCACTGTTGACTGTTCAGCGTCTGAACCTCATTCCTGTGTTTGGAAAACTCTCTTGCTGATTCAAGGTGGGAGTGATAGCCTTTCTTCCATTACAGAAGCTGAAATTGTTGGCCACTTGCTTTCTCCACACCCTAGTAATAGGGTGGGCATCTGGCCCACAGTCTGCCAGTTGGCTACACCTGCTGCAGACTTGGACTGTGAGCTGATGACTTGATGCTGGGGCCCAGGGACTGTTGTGGGGACAGCGTTTGTGCCCAGAGGATTCCCGGATCAACAGTGTCAGCACCCACGTTCACCGCCACTACCGCTCCCAACCATTAGACATTCTTGTGGCACAAGCTGCCCTGTCTGGTGCCTGGGGGCAGTCGTAGCAGTGATGTTCTTACCACATCATTTTGTGACTGGATTTGGGTTGTAAATACTTGCTTTTCAGCCTGTAGCAGATTCTGAATCCTCCCGGGAATTCTTTGAATTAACTAATACCCTTCAATCAAATCCTTTTTGTGCTTAGATCAGCCACAGTTGGCTTCTCTTGCTTGTAACTGGGAACCCTGGCTGACACAAGACCACGTTTTCACTTTTTTGTTGTTGTTACTTAATCTTTACTGTACTCTATTGACTTTTGTTCATTCATTCACTTATGAATTCATTTGTTGCTTCATTCATGTATTCAAATCTATTTGGTGAAAGGACAGTTATTTGCCAGGCACTGTCCTCAGGGCTGGGCTACTGTGGTTAACAAGATGAGAGAGGTAACTGTCCTCATGGAACTTCTCTGTTGCAGGGGGAGACTGAGGCTAAACAAGTAAGCAGATGAGATCATATTATCCAGCAGTTAAGTGCCATGGAGGTAACTTAAAAGGATAATGGGATCGTGAGTGATGGGTATGGGCTCAGGGAAAGCCTCGCTGAGGAGTTGTGTTTGACCTGAACCTTCAGAAAGAGACTGCCAGGAAAAGATTCAGGTGAAGGGCATTGCAGTCCTGGAACACTAAGTGCAAACTAGCTTTCCATCAAGGTCCTAGAGAGAGAGGGCCAGTGTGTCCAACATCTTGCCCAAGGTCTTACATCTAGGAAGTGCCGGGCCCAGGCTTAAATCCAGGTAATCTCCTATGAAGGTTTATTTTCTCAAAAACTACAATCTGGAAAATATGGAAACAGAACCAGGGAAGCCAAAAGGTTAAACTGATTTCCACAAAAAAAGGTCAGAGAGATACGTGATGGAGAAAAGCCTGGGTCTGTAAAAGAAGAGGAGTGAGAAAGGAAAAAAAAAAAAACAACAGAAAGGGATGAGTTTTGGAGAAAGGTCTTTGGGGAGTCTGGAGCACATGGAATGAGATATTTGGGGATGAACAGACTTAGGGGAGATGAATGTGCAAGGCAGATTGGCTTTGACAAGAAAGATGCAGTCTCAGCTCTCATGGAGTTGATAATTTAGTGGGAAGATGGGCATTGAGTTCATAAGTAATCAGCACTTATCTAATTACAAGTGTGATGTGAACACCATGCAAGGTGTTATTCAACTATATTATAAGGGGATTGAAACTGGTCTGGGAGTGGGGCTGATCAGGGAATGATTCTCTGAGGAAGTGGCATTTAACTGCTCAGCACGCAGAAAGGAGATGAGAAGGATGCAAGCTGAGGTTCGCAAGATTAATGACTTACCCTTGGCCCCATCGCTCGTCAGTGGCCAAGTCAGCATTGGAACCCAGCTTTCCCATGCTCCAGATCCTGTGCTGTTTCTTTGAGCCATGGCGTTGGGAACCATCTCCAGTCACACACACACACATAGGTCTGTATATATGGACACCCAGGGGCTACATTCTCTGTTGCCTTCTTGGCCCATGGGGTGCTTTCTACAGGGGAAGCAGTGATTGCTAATGACATTCTTGGTGCCTGTGATACTTAGATCACTTTATCAATCAAATGTGGCATTTGGTGGCAGCCCTGCCACCTGTCTCTTTTCATCAGTGTCAGAGAGTATTTCACTGCAGGCCACAGGTGCCAGCTGTCAGCCTGAAATAAAGTGGGGTCTGCCCCAGGATCAGTGTGCCTAGGGAATCGCTTCAGATTGAATTTCTCATCTGACAGTGCTTTCTGAGTTTGGGACTCAAAAAGGAAAAGTAAACAAATTATGGATGAGTAAACAAACATGTGGTTGTTTATGAGGCATCAGGCTGGCTGTTTCTGGGGCTTCATTAATCACTCTGCCTTTTTCTCTCCTCTATTGGCCCTGGTATCATGTATGGTCTATTGAAATATACATGAATTTAATAGGCATTAGCGTAATTGGGCCACTAACCAGAGTGCTGATACTCTGGCAATGATTTTTCTCATAAGGCAGTTCCCTGTAGGGGATGTTTTGATATGAGAACTTTAGAAAGAAGGGGAAGGGGAAGGAAATTGAACAGTTTTGTTCCCTCACAATGCTGGGCACCCTATTAGGTGCATGATATATCTATGTACTATCTCATTTAATCCTACCGATATACCTGTGAAGTAGACATTATTATTCCCGTTTCACAGATGAGAAAACGATCCCATTGAGAGTTTAAATAGTTTGTCTAAGGACCCGACTAATAAGTGTCAAAATTAGCATTTAAACGTGAAATCCTCTTATTTTCTCCCCTTTCTCATCGTGCCTCATGGTTCTTGTTATCTGTTTTACAGTCAGAGTCGCCATCACCACCCAGATGAAGCTGCACTGGTTTGAGAGTCAATGTCAGTATGGTATCATGTTTAGCAGAGACAAAAATATCTCATGCCCCAAACTAAAAAAAAAAAAAAAAAAGAAAAAAAGAAAAAATTTAAAGCGACCTAAATCTTTATCTCAGGTCAAAACAAAGCATGTTGCACAGCAACATAGCTAAAGGTATACATTCCATCCATCTTCCCCAAATCTGTTCATCCCCAGAGTTCTCAGCCAAGTGCCTCAGACTCCAGAGATCTTGCTCCAAAATTCATCCCTTTCCAGACTTTCCTTTTTGCCTCCTCCTCTCTTACAGATCCAAGTTTTTCTCCATCAGGTGGTCCCCTGTTTCTTTTAGAGTAAATTATTTTGACCTTTTTGTTTTCCTCAGTTCTGTTTCTTTACTATTCAGATTATGATTGTTGAGAAAGCTGATCTTGGTAACACATTCCCTGGATTCATATCTTGCCTCCAGCCCTTTCTAACTGTTTAATTTTGGGCAAAATATTTGACCGATCTGAGTCTCAATTTCCTCTTTGGTAAAAAAAAAAAAAGTGGTAATAATGGCAGTATCATGATACTGATTTGAGGAATAAACAAGTTTCTATGTATAAAGTGCTTAGAACAGTACCTGATATAGCAATGCTCTAGAAAATAAGGTAGTGTTGGAAAATTAGCTCTCATTCTTACTGATTTTATCTTTATCAGTTCATTAGGAGCCTGATACAGGAAGCAGGAACCTAATAAGCAGACACGTTTTCCTTACAAGGTGGAGGAAGAGACTCATGAATAGTCTCATGAATAGAGACTATGAATAGTCTCATGTAATTTGGGGTGGCATACTCCTATTACAGTTAGAGTACCATTAATAATCAGTGATATTATTTAAATCACCAAAGTTAGAGTTACATTGGCATTAATAGTTATTAATAATTTAAAAATAAACAATATTAGTATCATATCAAGTTTTTATGAATGCCTGTATATTCATTATCTCACATATTACCTACCATTACCTACATTATCTTATTTAATCCTTAAAATATTACTATTTCGGGTAGATATCATTATTATCCCTATTTGACTGATGGGAAAAAGTCAGGCTGTAAAGAGGTAAAAGGTAGAGTAGCTTTGTTTAAGATGGTGTTTTTAAATCTTTTCCATGGTATGGCACACTTAGAAAATGAAAATGCTGTATATTGGGGTAAACTGTGGTGGAGATAAATGGCTGTAAGTGCTGAGAAGTCACTCATAATCCATTATCAGCGCCATGGTTAGAACGCTCTAAGGGAAAGTCAGGGCAGTGACTCGAGTCTGCCAGACCTCAAAGTGTATAAACTTTGTGGACACAATGGAGAGTGACCTGAAGAAGGCAGAAATGGGCTGGGAGTTGACACTTGGAAGAAGAGAATGGCACTGGGTGAGTGTCCTGTTTTTACGACTTTTACTTAATGGTTTCTTTCTGCTGTGTGAGCTAAAACCTGTAGTCTTACTGGTATGAGGAATTGGAAGAAAGAATTTGAGGCTACTTGAGAAGCTGGAAAGTGAAGAAGAGAATCTAGAAGGGAGAGCACCCCAAGGGGAAGCCTTGTAATAAGCTCTGCCCAAATCACTAGATGATCCCTGAGCTATGCAAGTGTGAAAGCTACAAGAATCAAACAGGATTCAGCTGATGCCATAACACAGGCAGAATTTGGACTCTAAGTCCAGCTGAATGTCTGCTAAAATAAGCAGATGGCACCAACTATAAACACACCTATTCAGAGGAACATAATAGAAGCCAGCACAAACTGTCATGCACAATATCCAGGATACTATCCCAAATTACTGGATATAAATGTGAGGAAATAGAAAAAAATGTAGACATACTCAAGGCAATAAACAGAGGTAACCCCAAGGTGACCCAGCTGTTAGAACTGGCAGATTTCAAAGCAAATATTATAATTATTATCAAGTGTGTAGAGTAAAATGTGCTAATAATGAATAAACACAGCCCATGCTCTGTATCACCATGCTATGCCGTCTCCCAGATTTTTCTTAGTATACTGTTGTCACATGACAAATGTGAAAAATAAAGGGTAGAGAAGTACCTTGCCTAAATTTTTCACACAGCTGTGACAGAGGTGACACCAACATCCAGGTATTATTATTAGACTCTCAGTAGAATTTTCCATAGAAGTGAAGAGCTCACATGCTGTAGTTGATCTGCCTTGATGTGAATCACTTCCTAGATATATAACCTTGGTAAATCATTTAATTCATCTAAGCCTCATTTTCCTTAAATAGTTGCTGTGAGAATTATTCATGCTATTACAAATAAAAAGCTTAATGAAGTGCTTGACACACAGTACATGCTTAATAACATTTTAGTTATCATTACTGTTGTTATGATCATTCCACCACTACCGATTCCTATATGGAATTCTGCCCTACTGATGTAATTACTACATCAAGCAGTCAAAAGGGAAAATTCTCTCATAGAAATGTGCTCCTATATTGCTTCGTGTATTTATTCAACATTTACTAAGCACCTACTTCGTACAAGAAGCTGTGTTTGCTATAGAGGAAAAAGAGCCCTATGTGAGACATAGTCCTTGCCTTCAATAAACTGTCATATGTAATTTTGAATGTTATATAATTTGTATAGAGGGAGAACCAAGAAACTCTGGAACTGTACTTTTTTTTTTCTAATTTTTCATATTTGCTATAGATGAGATGATGAAGATTTTTCAAGAGTACATGAATCCCCTTGCTCTCTGGAATGATACGTAGTTATCCTGTCCCTGCGAGTGCTTCTTTATTTTGGGGCCACTGAATCTTACAGGAAGTTGAAGCAAGTTACGGAACTGCTCCTCTGAAAAATGTCTACACGCACACCGTTTTGAACTTACTGTTAGGGATTCACTGACCCCTGAAATTTATTCACAGACTCTCTTTTGCAGAGATCTCTGTTTCTCTGATGTCAAACTGGCTACCTCAAAGCAGCTCATTTTTCTGTTGAATAGCTCAAAGGTGGGAAAGAACTTTTCCTCACTGCAGTTGGCTGACATTTGCATCTTGAGCCTTCTGTTCATTCAGTGATCCTCATTCTTCCCTGCAGAGGGCACTCGGCTGCTTCCTGCATACCAACAGCCCTCCAAGAGTTTGAAGGCAGTTATTGTGTTCTGCCTTGGCCTTCTCTAGGCCAAATGTCTCCATTTCTTTGTGGTTATTCCTTTCCCATGGCATCCAGACCCTTTATCAGCCTGATCACTTTGCTCTCCATAATAACTCTGTTAAGTTGTTTCTTTTAATCACAGAAGTAATATATACTTATTGTAAATTAAGGTAAAACCAAATCAAAATCCAGACAAATCCAAAACCGTACAGTTTGGTATGAAATGAAAAGTAAATGTGTTTGTGTGCCCCACTTAGGCAAATCAATTCCTACAAACACCTACCTGTTAAGGGTTTGTGGATATCAGACAATGTGTAGGCATATGCTGTGCATCTATCTCTGGGCACATATGTGTTTTTTCCCCATTCTCAAATGGAATCACACTATGTGTACTGTTTTATAACTTAAAAAGAAACAATCTATTTTAGATATTATTCTATCTCAAGATACTGATTACCTCATTTGCCCACATGACATCAAAAGTTAGAGTCCAGAATAAAATACAGGTTTTCTTTGTTCAACTTGAAAAAAGAAAGCTACTGTAATAGCCATCATTGTTGCATTTGTTCAACAACTTTGTATTGAGGGCATTCTGTACTAAGTGCTAGGCCAAGACATACACTATGAAGATATAAACTTACCCTCAAGAAACTCATGTTTTAGTGGCAAAGATGGATAGTCTAACCAAAAATTACAAGAGTATGATGAATCTATGATTGTAGATTTATAAATTTGTCCCTAAGTTTCAGTTATATTTGCCTCTCCTATTTTCTGTCTTTGCAGGCTGATAGTTAACATACATTTATGACATCAGGGTAATTTTTTAAATAGATTTCCTTTTGTCTGCCTTTGGTCATGCTATTGAAGATGTAGGAACCACGAAGCAGAGGATGAATCTCACCATATTGGTGGTATCCCGAGGTAGCAAACACATACCAAGAGTTTTGTAAACACCAATGGTTTTATTCTGATTTTGAGTGCAAAACTTAAGCCACATGTACAAATGAATAGAAGCTGCATAGAGATAAATTTTATAAAGTTCTTGTTTTGAAAAAGAGCTATCAGAACTGTCCCCACACGAAGATTTGGGGGAGTAATGAGGTACATGTTACTGGAAATATTCAGAGCTTGGAAAAGAATGTTAAGAGCAAGAAATGGAGTAACTGGCATATTGTGAATATTCAGTAAATATTTGTAGAAGGTTGAGAGGGAAGGACATCAGGGAAAGGAAGAAAAGAAAGGGAGAGAATCCTCACTGATTCAAAAATATTTATTGAGCAGTATCTGGTGCCCCTCATTCATTTAAGTGTCTGACTTTTTTTTTAAGTTTATTTGTTTACTTTGAGAGAGAGAAAGAAGGGGAGGGGCAGAGAGAGAGGGAGAGGGAATCCCAAGCAGGCTCCATACTGCCATCACACAGCCCGATATGGGGCTCAAACTCATGAACTGTGAGATCATGACCTGAGCTAAAATGAAGAGTCAGGCACTTAACCAACTGACCCGCCCAGGTGCCCCAAGTGCCTTACTCTTGATCCCAGCTCAAGTCTTGATCTCAAGGTGGTGAGCTCAAGCCCTGCACTGGGCTCCCTGCTGGGTGTGAATCTTACTTTAAAAAAAAAAAAAAGAATTAAACAAATATTTATTGAACACCTACTCTGGGCCTGGCTCTATACTAGTTACCAGAAAAACGACAGTAAGAACAGAAATGATCCCATCTGCCCACTGAATTTATAGATTTTAGTGCGAGGCCTGTGCAAGCAAAGCATCACACCAGTGTTTAAGTGCAAGTGATTGTAGGTTGTAAGGAAAAGCCTGGGAAGCCATGAAAGCATGTGCAGAGGGCTGACTCAACCTCAGGTGTCAGGAGTGACTTCCCTTAGGAATAGAGGTATATGGGGGCCCCTGGGTGGCTCAGTCCGTTAAGAATCTGACTTTGGCTCCGGTCATAATCTCCCAGTTTGTGAGTTCAAGCCCCACACCAGGCTCTGTGCTGACAGCTCAGAGTCTGGAGCCTGCTTTGGATTCTATGTCTCCCTCTCTCTCTCTGGTCCTCTCCACCTTGTGCTCTTTCTCTCTCTCTCTCTTAAAAAGAAATAAACATAAAAAAAAAAGAAGAGAGGTATATATACATGCTGGTAAGGGGAGTATTCAAGCATCAGTACCAATTGTGTGGCTGGAGAGCACCAGGAACCCTCCAGGCATACAAGAAAGGCCAGTGTTACCAAAACCCAGAGGACAAGGTGGATGGTGAGTTAAGATGGAGCTGAAGACATGGCCAGGGGCCAGCTCAGGCAGAGCCTTGAAGATCACAGTGAGAAATTTGGTCACATCCTAGGTGTATGAGGGAACCCAGAGGGCTGAATGGCAAGGAGGGACATGTGGGGATTTGCTTTTTAAAAGATCATTTTGGATGTTTTGTGGAGAGTCAACTGGAGGGGAGACAGAGACAGATGTGAAGAGGCCAGTTCAGGTGGGATAATGCAGTTCAGATCGACAGGGTGGGAGCATGAAGAGTGACAGTGGAAATGGATCGAAGGGGGCTGCATTCGAGAAATTGAAGAGGTAAGCAGATGAGAAGGGGGATGTTATAAGCAGTAGGAGGGTGATGAGGAAATCTAAGGCTTTTGGTTGGTGCATCTGAGTGACTGCTGGTGTCCACTGAGGCAGAAAACACTGGAATGCAAACCGCTGGTTTGTAGAAGAAAACAATTCTTATTTCTGTTTAGGGTATATTGACTTTGAGGTACTGTGAGTCATAGGCACTGTTAGATGCTTTGCATATTTTATTTCATTCATCATCATAATCATCTTGTAAGTTAGTTCTCATTATACTCGTGTTCTAATTGAGGATATCAAGATACTAAAGATTAGATTAATGACCCAAAATCATCCAGTGACTTAGGGCAGAGCTGGGATTTGAAGCCAGGTGTAGCCAGCTTCCAAGTCTCTGATGTTTCTATTGTATTTTTCTTGCTGAGAGAGTTTAATCAAATGTTTGCCAAGTAGTTAGACTTTTGATAAATATGAAAGCTCTTTTCCTAATAGTATTTTGAAACCTTAAAAAATACAACATTATTTTAGTACTGATAGGGTTATGCCCTCCCTGATTTCTTCTTTTTCAATCTTTCTAGAGATTTAAATAGAGCTTGATACTTCTAGCTTAAACAGAGCACGTTTTAATATCCAGACAATACAGCCTTGGTGGCTTGAAAGTTACTGTTTATATAACCACAGTGCAATCATCAGCCACTGCCCAGACTAGTTACAGCTTTTTAAAATTTACAAAAAAAATTTTTAATGCTTATTTATTTTTGAGAGAGAGACAGAGCATGTGCAGGGGAGGGGGGCAGAGAGAGGCAGAATCGGAAGCAGGTTCCAGGCTCTGGGCTGTCAGCACAGAGCCTGACATGGGACTTGAACTCATGGACTGTGAGATCATGACCGGAGCCAAAGTCAGCTGCTTAACCGACTGAGCCACCCAGGCACCCCTAATTATAGCTTTCTTTGGAATATGTGGTCACCCAAACCAGCTGAATCATGAGGACAGAACTGCACATGATTTTGCCCCTTGCCTGGTGCTCTGGGAAACTGAATGTAGTGGTAACCTAGGGTGATGGAGTACTAGGGCAATGATGAACTTGTATGGAGTCTGAGAATATTGGGCATTTTAGGGATGATCCAGCAAAACCCTTCATTTTATGGATGGGGGCCACAGAGCCTGGCAGAGATGACTAGAGCAGTAGATCTGGTAATGGAGGTGGGCCAGGAAACCAGCTTTCCACACCATTGCCTTTTCATTCTGTCAGCAAACATATGCGATGGATGGATAGTGAGAAGGAGAGGTAGATGTGTGGGGAGTGGGTGGACACAGATGGAAAGATAGACAGGCTTCTTTTTAATAGCCATTAGAGTACTGATGGTTTAATTATTTCCTTATTTAATTCTTCTAACAACCTAGTAGTATTGGTATTGTTAGCCACATTTAGCAGATGAAGAAACTGAGGCTCAGATTATTAGCTTAATATTAGCATAAACCCCTAAACTATATATATATAGTTTACATAGGCATACATTTTTAAGGATCTCAGAAATGACTTATAATGTGTATTTATTTTTATATAGTTGTTTCCAAAAAGATGGAACTTTCTATATAAGAATGGGGATACACAGGCACCTGGGTAGTTTAGTCAATTAAGTGTCTGATTCCTGATTTCGGCTCAGGTCATGATTTCACAGTTCATGGGACTGAGTCCTGCATTGGGCTCTGTGATGACAGTGTGGAACCTGCTTGGGATTCTCTCTCTCCCTCTCTCAGAATAAATAAATAAACATAAAAAAAAAAGAATGGGGATACAGAGGGAACCTTTATGACTTTCCTCAAAGTCTTAGAATCTTAGAAATACTGTGATCTTTGGACTCAGATCTAGGTAGCAATAGAGCTCATTCGTCCACTACTTTGGGACTTTGAGCAAGTTACTTTACCTCCCCCAGGCTTACTTTCTTCATCTGTAAAATGGGTATAAGAGTATTCAGCTCCCAGAGGGAGAGAAACTACTTACAGAGGTACTTTGGAAAATTAATGCAATCAAGATTAAGTTAAAGAATAGCATGTGAGACATAGAGGTGGAAGAGAGCAGGAAGGACCAATTTTTAACTGACTGCCTACTACCCCCCGCTGGCACCTGTTGGTTTGGAACACAGTGCTGTTGTTCACTGTGGCCCCAAGAGTGGGCAAAGAGATATGCGGGAGAGATGGAGAGAAGAGCACAGGCTCCCCAGCTCTAGGAACTTGAGCGAGAGCATGATCTTTCTGAGCCTGACCTTTATTACCTGTAAAGCTGGGAAAATGGGACCTACCTCATAGGGTAATTGTAAAGATTTCCTAAGACAATACATTGCAAGTTCTAGTGCAGTTCCTGACATGCATACTCAATAAAGACATGCTGCTTACCTGGTGACTGCCCACCTGAGAGGCAAGAGTTTGAGAAAAATATACACCTTCAATTGCAGGTGCATTGCTATTAATATGGATCCCAGTCTCTTGCCTTAACAAATTTATTCAACCAAATTACACTGTTTTTTGTTTGCATCCCTCAAGCAAAAGCAAACTGTCATTGGTTTCCCTGTAGCCTGGACCAGAGAAATCAAACTGGCTTGATGCCCTCTTATACAATGAGCCGCAAACCTTCTCTAAGTCGTCTCATTAGCTCCCCTGTGATATTTATGAAGATTGGGATTTGCTAATGATCTTAAACGGGGTTAGGATCTTTAGTGTGTGCTGGAGAGAATCAGAGATTCAGAGAATCAGAGATTTAAGAGATCTTAAATGCAAATCTTTACTGAACCATTTTTTGGTTATCAGTTACCCAGTGGGGTGTCTGACAAAGAGAGTATGGGGTCTTATTCCCCATCATCTGTGTGATGGGGTACCATCTGGGCTCATAGAAAGAGACATAGTCTCTAAGATTTGGCTGAACTAATTAGTCGATGAATAAATTATCTAAACTGACGAATGCAGTTCAAACCAGAAGTGACCGTGGGTTTTAAAATTTTTATTAGCTCAGCTGAGTCTCTGCGAAAGAATTTTTTTCTAAAGAAATGCATGACGTAGGACTGGAAGCAGGGTACCCTCTTCTCACACACACACAAAAAATCATGACCTCTTTTTTTAAAAAACAGTGAGCGCAGAGGCTCCTGTGTGGCTTAGTTGGTTAAGCATCTGACTTGGTTTCGGCTCAGGTCATGATCTTACGGTTCCTGAATTCGAGCCCTGTGTCAGGCTTGTATTGTCAGTGCAGAGCCTGCTTGGGATTCTCTCTCTCTTTCTCCCTCTCTCTGCCCCTCTCCTGTTCTCTCTCTCTCTCTTTCTGTCTGTCTCTCAAAATAACTAAATAAACAAACAAAACACACACACACACACACACACACACACACACACACACACACACAGAATGTTGCACTGAAATGAAAAGCAACATGCTAATAAACGTCTGCATTCCCTAAACTAGAAATGCACACTATGAGTTACCTTAAATAGGTCCTTACTTTCTCATCTGTCCTGACAATTTGCTAAGGATTCCTTTTTAAAAAAAAAAAAGTTTATTTATTTATTTTGAGAGAGAGGGGACATAAATCAGGGAGGGGGAGAGAGAGATGGAGAGAGAGAATCCCAAGCAGGCTACTTGCTGTCAGCACATGAAGCCCAATGTGGGGATCTCAATCCCATGAACGCTGAGATCATGACCTGAGCCCATATCAAGAGTCATTCGCTGAACCAACTGAGCTTACCCAGGCACCCCATTGCTAAGCATTTCTGTATGCATTAGATTATTTTATTCTTGGAACAAATTTATGGGTTATGACCTATAATGGTCCCTATCATTTCAATGAAGTTATAGGCTTAGAGAGATTAAGTAATTTGTCCAGTGTTAGGTACCTAACATATGGTCGAAGAAGAATATGAATATAGAAGTTTTGTGTTCTCTCTACCTCAGGGGTCCACAAATTATGGCCCATGAGCTAAGGATGATTCTGCACTTTCAAATGATTGAAGAAACCAAAATGAGGGCAGTACCTCATGGCATGTGGCAGTTATGTGAAATTCAAGTCTAGTGTCCATCAATGAAGCTTCACTGGAATGTGCTCATTTGTTTACGTACTGACTGTGGCTGGTTTCATACCACAGTGGCAGAGCTGAGTAGTTGTGACACAAGTCATCTGGCCTGCAAAACTGAAAATATTTACAAACACAACAATTTTTGCTGACCTCTGATCTGTCTTAATCCAACGCAAAATACAGTCTCCCACCTTGCTGTGGTGCCTTTCTTGACTTGGGTTTGCCCACAGATCCTCCTTTACTGCCTTCATCCTACTGTGCTTACTCTTGGAACACAATTTCATGCCAGCTCTACCTGTCGAATGCCTCTTTTCCTTTCCACGTCCAGATCAGCCCTCGCTTATTTCACTTTGTGGAAGTTTAGGTTGCAAGCAAGTCAAAAACCAAACTCAAATTGGATTTTTAAAAAGAGGATCCACAGGGTGCCTGAGGTGGCTCAGTAGGTTAAATGTCTGACTTGATTTCAGCTCAGGTCATGATCTCATGGTTCATGGGGTTGAGCCCCATGTCTGGCTCTGCACTGACAATGTGGAGCCTGCTTGGGATTCTCTCTCACCCTCCCTCTCTGCCTGTCCCCCATTTATGCTCTCTCTCCTCCTTCCCTCCCTCTCTCCCTCTCTGTCTCTCTCTCTCTCTCTCTCTCTCTCTCTCAAAATAAATGAATAAACTTAAAAAATAACAAAAAGAGGGTCTATTAACCTGTGTAAGACACATCTGGAAATTCGTCTTACATCACTTACAGTTCCGTCTGAGACAAAAACGATATTATCAGAACATGATTCATGCCCCTCCTGCCATATCCAACTTTTCTCTCCAAAGCTTCTATTTCACACCACTTAGGCCAGAATGGAGTAGTATAGGAGTCTGTGCTTTAACCTTCACCAAAAAGACTGCATGTCACAGTGATTGAATTATCTTACTAGGTCATGTGTCCTACCGGCCTCAGGCTAATGTCTGTGACCAAGAGAAGGAATTCTGTGGATTGGTTCGGAAGTGGATTAAACACATCTCTGAACCAGTAACTAGGCTACAAACATGAGATATCCTGGTTGGATTAAGTCAGTCTGTGTCCACCCTTAAAGCCAGCGATTGGTTAAGTACCACTGTAATCACTAGATGAGAAATTTGGGATGTGATTCAGAAAGAAAGGGAGAATCATTGCTAGGAAGCCCCGACAAATGCTCACTGCATCTCCCTGCCCCAAAGCCTTTCACCCTTCTGTCTCCCTGAGCCTGCTCCTGGCAGGCAGAATTTATCTTTTTTTCCTCTCTATTTCTATAGCCTTTCCTGTCTGAGGGCTTGAATTATAGGGAGTTGTATATATTCTCTCTCTTTTAACAACTGCTAGCACATGATACTCTTCAAATTGTCAGAGTCTGTTGTAATTATTGATTCTTGTGCCGGAGGCAGGAAACCCTCTTACCTAAAATTTCTTCTTTAAGGAATCCTTACGTGGTTTTGAAAGCATATTTTGTTCTCTCTTTTAGGTGGGTGATTTAATATTGTACGTGATCTGCCAGGCTTCTTAAGTGTTCATTTCTGTGTATTTCTCCTCAGTCTCAGCCCCTTGAACTAGACAGGATCGTGGGGGACAGGGACGGACTTGAGGATGGTCCATGTAAACCAGGAATGTCTCCTTCATACATTACCCTAAACAAAAGAAGGGGATGTCGCATTTTAACAGGACAAATTTGACATTGCCCTGTCAAAATGCCATGCCACCATGTTTTTTCCCACATCAAAGTGGCAAATCAAAATCTGCCACGCTCACCAAAAGGCATGGCAATCACTATTTTTGAAAGCCCAAAGCGGGAAATAACCCAAGCTACCACCAGTAGTAGAATAGATGAATACATTGTGGTATATTCACATAATGGTAATCTATTCAGCGACGAGGAAGATCCGGCTACAGTTAGACTAAATGATATGCATAAATCTCACAAACTTAATTTGGGCCCAAAGAATCCAGACATAATAGGCTATACTATATGATTCCATTTGTGCAAGGATACAAGCCGTGCAAAACTACCTTATTTGTTCGAAGTCAGGGCAGTGGTCATCCTTAAAGAGGGTATGAGGGTAACTTCTAGTGCTAAAGTAATTATATGATTTTTTTTTTCCCTAGTTGTTTGCTACACAGGTATATTCATGGTGATCATGATGTGTGCACTTTTGTGTAGGTATATTGCATTTCATTATAATTGAAATTAAATGGAAAAAAAAACCATGTGAGGCAGGCTATATCAAAACATCCTACTGTGCTCTAGTTTTTCCCCTTGTCTGTGAGGTGGGATGGTACTCTGAACTGAATGCCACATTTGGGGTAGTGTTCCATCTGCCTAGGTCTGCAGGCAGCCTGGCTAAGGATGAGCGTCCTTCCTGTATGAGGAATAGAATGAGGACATTAGCCTATTGTAGAGTGAGGCCTTTGCTGAGCTAACCAGCTCCGGTTCCAGAACTAGTGAACTTCCCTGGTCAGAAGCTCTTGGTTGAGACATCCACACGCACTCTGGCCGCAGATCTAAAGCGTCTGCAACCTTGAACTTTGTGGAGACCCTAAACCTCAGCATGCTGTTGGTGGTGCTTTCACAGGGTGAAATGCTTTCCCCGAAATCCTGAAGTTAAGCTTTTCTTCTCTCCCTGATGGTAAAGAGTGAACTAACTCTTTTAGTATGTACCACTCTCTCCCATTTGGACTATTATTGCTTTTCACTTTGGGGTCTGTGGATTCATAAAATGTGTGCTGCGCCTTGTTCTTCCAAGGTGAAAGACCCAAGTGACTGGGAATGCGGTGCTTCTGAGAGTTTCTGGGGACCTTAGGAGGAAGATGCTGATTTCCATTAAGGTCACTTTCATTCTCTTACTGGGCACACCCCCAACATACATTATGCTGTCTCAACGGGGGGTGTTTTCTGATTCCTGAGAATATTTTTTTTTTAACATACTTTAATTTGCCTGTGAATGCTTTATGTTAATCGGCCTTTAGGTGTTCCTATTCCTATCTTTGAACAGGTCAGTCCCTCCTAGCTTTTTATCATTTTCTTGGCCACACTATAAATGTCCTCCATTTATCAATGCCTGCCTTGGTCTTGCCGGTCCAGAGGATGCATCCTGGTTCAAAATGTGGTTTCAGTGATGCTGAAAAAAGGAAACGGGGATGGCTGTTTGCTTTCTGCTATTTGGTATTTTCACTTCCGTTTGCATCCTGGTGCTGTAATGAAGTATCATGTAGAGTTCCTATAGGGCTGATAAGCCACCCTCAGCCCCTAAAGATAGCTCTGTCTGTGCATCACTGCTTTCCAAGAAAATCCCTGTCATTATGCAGAGTGTTATGCATTTCCTTTCAAACCTAGTCATTTGCATTTTTCGCCTTTGAAAAGGCAAATTTGCTTTGAAAAGTGTAATGAAATGTGCCCAAATGAAAAATGGGCCCTGAGGATGGCTGGTGCCAGCATGGGGCTTTAATTAAATGATTAGATGGCAATTTGATATGACCAGCTTTTGAACTGCATCATGTTATCATTTAGCTTTGGGAGGGGAAACGCAGTTCGACCTTTAGAAATACCGAAAGATAATATGAACTTGGCTTCGAACCACCACAGAGCTATGTGCAGAAAGGCTTTTTCTAAATCTCTGCTCATTTTTCTCTGACCCCATTCTCCCAGTTCTCATGGTACCTCACTCTTCTGGAACAAGCCGTGTCCTTTAATGCTTCCATGACTTTGCCCTGTCATTCCCACTGCCAGGAGGTACCTTTCTCTTTTCCCTTCTGACTTTCTAGGGAGCCTTGTTTCTTCAAAGCACTGCTCACTTAGCAACCCCTCCCCTCTCCCGGTTTTAGTGAAGCTCTTCTTAATTCCCCAAGGCTGTGAGTTACTTGCTTCTTCCACTATCCAGGGATCTTCAAACTGCAGCCTGCCGGTCTCCTGTTTTTGCAAGTAAAGCTTTATTGGAATGCAGACATGCTTGTTTGTTTACATATTGTCTGGAGCTGCCTTGTGTTACAGCGGCAAAGTAGAATAGTTGCATCAGAGACCACTGCCTCCAAAACCTAAAATATTCACTCTCCGGCTCTTGACCAACAAAGCTTGCCCAGATAAGCATTTCATCCAATTGGTCGTTACCGATTAGTTACTGACTAGAAATTCTATAAGACCAGGAGCTCCTAATTTTACTCATCACTGACATGTGGCACCAAACACGGGCCTGGATCACAGAAGCTATTCAGACAAACATCAGCTGCACATTGTGGCTATGAGAATGAGGTGTGCTGATTGAGCTGTGTTGTCTGTGACGTGCCTGATACAGACTGGACACCTAGTAAGTGCTCATTTGCTGAATATCTGTGCTCCCACCCTGATACCCAAGCGACCAAGTCATCTTGTACTGTGGATTCACAAAATGGGTGCTGTGTTTTCATCTTTCAAGGCGAAAGGCACAAGTAATTCATGTTTTTCCTGTCTGCCAGGCTTAATATTAATTTTGCACATATGCCTTAAAATATTAAATTGATGCCCGAGTTTAGCCGCATTATCTCTGTTTATCATTTTTACCTAATACCTAGTGAGGGCTTTGTCTGGTCTAGGTATTGTGCCCAGAACTTTCTATCTGTTACTTCACCAGATTGCTAGTGCCTTTGGAGGCAAATATTCTTTTTTTTTTTTTTTAACGTTTATTTATTTTTGAGACAGAGAGAGACAGAGCATGAATGGGGGAGGGGCAGAGAGAGAGGGAGGCACAGAATCCGAAGCAGGCTCCAGGCTCTGAGCCATCAGCCCAGAGCCCGACCCGGGGCTCGAACTCACGGACCGCGAGATCATGACCTGAACTGAAGTCGGACGCTTAACCTACTGAGCTACCCAGGCGCCCCAGCAAATATTCTTTTTATCCCCACTTTTCAGGTCAGAAATGGAGGCGCCATTGGGGTAAGCAGATAGGCCAGTTTCACAAGTCTGGTCAAACTGAGACCTAAAACTGTGACTGCTGACGGCCAAACCTTCATACTTCTCTACCATATAGACTATGGACATCCCGCCCGACTCTTCTGTCTGTGAAAGATAACAAAGCATTATTTCAAAGAGTGTTTGAAAGTATCTCTGGCTCATCAGTAATTTTAGACTGTTTTTTGGTTGAAGTTTATTGCTTCTTAAACTTTGACTCCTGAAGAAAAGGCCCACTTTCGCTTCCTACCTACCTTGTAACACCACATTTGACTGAACTTGCAGAAGGAAGTGTACTTATATGGCACACACACATGCAGATGTGTATCCACACAGCATGTGTTTGCTAAACTGAGGAGAAATGAATCAATAAAATCAGAGATTAAAATGGACCCTGCTAAGGTGTACTAGGTTAATGTGATAGCAACTGGAATCCACTTGGTTAGTGACCCAGGTCTGGCGTTGAGGCAATTCTTTGTGTCCTATTTGTAAAACAGGGATAAAAAAAACTGTTAGTAGGGCTATATTACGGTTCTCCTTTCAGATTCAGTGATAGATTGTAAAGCCTCTGAGACATGGATTTTGTTTGACTAAATGTCTAAGTTTCCCTTGGCTCAGTCAAGTTGACATAAAATTAACCATCACAAACTCCATAAATATTTGATGATTTAATAAATAAGTGAGTTCAATGAACATAAAACATTTAGAACTATGGCTGAACCAGAATAACCACTAAATTAACATTATTATTATGAATTTTCTTAAAATTTTTTGAAGTATTCTGAATCCAGGGTTGGCTTATAACTAATTATACACAGTGCAATGTGTAATATTTCAGATTGGGACACTTGAATATTTTGGTTCTAATATTATCTGTGCAAACACTCCATTGTCTGTTATATTGAAGATATTTTCATCTTTCTTGTTCTCCTTTGTGAAAAATAATTACCTAACATATTACTAGAACTCTCAGATATGATGATAGTTGTTATCAGAACTGCTTTGGGGTCAAATACTTCTGCTTCATGTTAGCATGTGTGTGTTGGGGTATCTGCTGTGTAGACACATGTATATGAACATGCTACCTATATATATGTATTTTTTAGATCTACTGATACACTGACATAGCAATGCTTCAACATTCATTAGGAAGAATAGTTATAATATTGGGGTGGAAGCTTATGACTAGGAAAATAAAGTTAAAAATCAACTAATAGCTGTCTCTTAATTATCTCCTCTTTTTACTCAGCCCTGAAAAGAAACTGGGGATATAAGAAAGGAAAATAGGAGATAGTCTCTAGACTAAAACAGCTCACAGGGTGAGTTATAAAGACAGTTGTGTAACAATTAACTGGCAGGTGTAAAACTATAGGGAATTAAGTATAAAATGTGTTAAGTTGATGGTGAGCACCAACATAATTCAAAAGAGAAGGAATCAGTATTACTTGTAATACTGGAGAAGGCAAACATTGAAATAATTGCATTTCCACTTTAAAAATTAATAATGTTGTTTTCAGTATCCCACTGAAATTGCCTCCTTGCTATTCTTTCCTTACGTCTTCTGCCTTCCACGGCCTTGGCATTCCCTCTGGTTCATCTAGGGTGGGCGTGCTATAGGCTGAAGTGTTTGTGTTCATGATTTAGACCCTTCTTGCTGCTTCTTGTAAATCTATCACAGATATTACCAGCTTGCAAGAAGTGATTTTATTGACTTGGCATCTGGCTTGTTTAACACTAGGTTATTTTTGAAGTTAGGAACCTCTATGACCAATGGAACACTGAGTTAAAAAAAAAAAGGATTTAATCAACTCTGAGGAAAAGAAATCAAAACTCTACATGGAGATTCTCCTCTGACAGGTGATGGCAGCCTGTATCTTGAGCTTGCACAGAAGATAATGAGCTTCCTTTTTCTTGATCCCTGGAATATTTACTGTATTTGTTTCCTAAGGCTGCCATAATAAATTATGACAAACTGGATTGTTTAAAACAAGAAATTTAGGGGTGCCTGGGTGGCTCAGTCGGTTGGGCATCCGACTCCTGATTTCAGCTCAGGTCATGATCTCATGATTCATGAGATCAAGCCCCGCATTAGGCTGTGTGCTGACAGCTCAGAGTGTGGAGCCTACTTCGGATTATGTTCCTCCCTCTCTTTCTGCCCCTCCCACACTTGTGCTCTATTTTTCTCTCTCTCAAAAATAAATAAACATTAAAAGCATTAAAAAAAAACCCAGAAATTTATTCTTCCATAGTTCTAGAGGCCAGAAATCAAGAAGTAAGGTGTCTGCATGGCTGTCCTCCCTTGCCTCTTTTAGCTTACGTGGCTTCCAACATTCCTTGGCTGTGGCACCGTAAACTCCGTCTCAGCCTCTGTCTTCAGTTGGCTTTCTCTGTGTGTTTCTGTGCTTCTCCTCAGGGAGTCCTCACCCTCAGAAGATACATCGTGTCTTTTCTTCTTTTTATAAGGACGTTTGTCACTGGAGTCAGGGTCCATCTCATTAATCCAGGATGATCTCACCTTGAGATTTTCCACTTAATTACATCTGTAAAGACCCCTCTTCCAAATTAGGTCACATTCACAGGTGCCAAGGCTTAGGACTTGGACAAATATTTGGGGAGCTGCAATTGAACCCTGTTCACTTATTCTCCCTGCTTCTTGGTCCATGCAGGCTGTGGAGAAGAGCTGCTGTGTCGCTAGCACAGCCTTGCTGAAACCTGGAGGTTAAGTGGCATCCGTGGGATGAAATGGAGGGGCTTGACTAAGTAATTTGCCGAATAGCTTTAAAAACTTATGTTAGTTGTTCCTCTCTTGCTAGGGAAGGTCTGGGTAAAGGCCACAGTGAACATAAGAAGGAAAAACATTTTCTAGTTTTTATAATTCAAGTCACTTCTGGGAAATTAACATTTTATCAAGATAGTCACTGACTTTTTACTTTTGCCAAAATACTAGTTCTCTCCATTACTTGAGATACCATGTAGAACACGAGCTGTGCAATGTTTATTTTTTTCCCTCCACTAGATATCAAATCTTAAGAGGAAGTTTGATTTCCAATCAATAGCGTTCTTCCATTTGATACACACCGATCTTCTTGCCTAGGTATATATTATAGGACAAGGCTGTCAGAAGTCCAGGAGGTGACAGACATGTCTACTTTATTTCATCAACTGTATCTCCAGAGCTCGGCTCAGTACCGGATATATAACTGATTACTCAGGGGCACCTGGATGGCTCAGGCGGTTAAGTACCTGCCTATTGGTTTTGGCTCAGGTCATGATCTCATGGTTTCATGAGTTTGAGCCCCGCATCGGGCTCTGTGCTGACAGCTTGGAGTCTGCTTGGGATTCTCTCTCCCCCTCTTTCTGTTGCTGCCTCTCCCCCATTCACGCTGTCTCTTCCTCAAAAATTAATTTAAAAAATTAAATAAAAATAACTGATACTCAGCACTTTTGTTGCATGAATAATGTTCTGTGATGATCACATTTTAAAATGGATTAAATGGTATGTTTTGAGTCAAAATGTGGTTACTCATTATTGATTATACCCCAGTGTTGTTTCCCTCTCCCCAGTGATTTCACTCTTTATTCAGAAATCTACCAGGCCATCCTGGTCAATTCTACATCTTTGATTTTATTCTTCACAATATACGAAGAGAGATCAGGGAGGATGTCTTGTTGTTCAGCAAAATTTTAGAGCACTAGGCATAGAGTCGAAAAACTCTGATTGATGTCCAGAATCTTGCTAGTTTTTCACACTTATTTGTGACCTTGGGCAAGTACTCAGTGTCTCTCATCCTGTGTGATCTCCTAGCTCTCCTCCATTCATTCAACAAATATTTATTGAGTTTTTTCCAGAGGCCAGGTACTATTCTGAGGGCTGGGCATAAAACAGTGAATAATACAGGCAAGAGTCCTTGCCCTTGGAGATTTCAACCTAATGTAAGGAAGGAGATTATAAATATAAAAATAATAAACTATTGAAGTGCATCAGATGAGTGCTCTGGGGAAAACAGATCAGGAAGGGAATGGAGAACTTTGGAGTGGAAAGGTGATGCGTTTTGAGTAAGGTGGTCAAGAAAGGCATCACTCAGCAGTGATATCTGATAAAGTCTGAAAGGGTTGAATATGGGAGCTTACATGTATCTGGAGGGCAGCATTTCAGGTAGAGGAAAGGATGGTGGGAGGTGCCTGTAGTGGATGCTGTGATGTGCTGTGCCGAGGGACTCATCCCCAAAGCTTCTGGCTACTCCACTGAATCCTCTGGAAAATGCTCTTGACCTAGGAGTGCTGCCTTCTCCAAGGTCACGCTGCCTTCCTGGGGCAGCCTGCATGTAAGGATTAGTTCATATGAGGTTATAAAGCTGGGTTCCCTTGCCTCAAGGCAGGACTACGTTTCTGGAGGTCAGATGTCTGGAACGGGATTCCATGGGCCAAAATTGAGGTGTCAGCAGTGCTGTGTTCCTTTCTGGGTGCTCCAGGGGAGAATCCAGTTCCTTCTGTTTTCCAGCTTTGATGACTGCCCTCCTTCCTTCGTGGTGGCCCTCTTCTTTCATCTTCAAGGACGGTGACCATGGGGCCAGTCCTTCTGCCATCAGATCACTCCCACCTGTCTCTTCTGCCTCCCCATTTCCTATTTTTAAGGACCCTTGTGATTACACCGGCTCTGCCCAGGTAATCAAGAATCATCTCCCTGTTGTAAGATCAGCTCAATGATAACCTTAACTCCATCTGCTCGTTTAGCTCCCCTTTGTCACATAATACAACATATTCACAGGGCCTGGTGTGGGATGAGGCCAGTATTCTGCCTACCACAGATGGGCACACGAACACTTCATCCGTGCCAATGCGGAAGGCAAGAATGGGCACAGATGAGTGGAGGTAGGTAAATTCAATACTGGGAACTTGTAGAAGTTCTTTTCTGATGACTTCACTTTTCCTGGTAAAGTAGTAATGGAGGTCAATAGCTGAGAGGTACCAAGGGCTTGAGCAGAGACGTTATGAGAGTCCTCTAAGAGTGGGGCATGAGTTTGCCAGGATAGTGACATCGCTAGGCTCCTACCTGCCTCACAGGATTGTGGTGAGGGCTGCAGTGAACAGCGTGGATAGAAGCAGTCTTTAAACACTTGGCACAAAAGCTAACATCCAATGGCTGCTTATCCTGGGTGGCTACTTCCTGGTCCATGTATTATACATGTATGAGCTAAACTAATCCTCACAAAACAAAAGGAGCTAGGTATTGTTATTATTGCCATCCCCATTTTACAGATGGAATGACTGAGGCCTTAAAGGAATGAAATGCCCAAGGTCCCACAGCTGGGGAAAGGCAGAGTCAGGGAATAAACCCAGGCAGAAACTCAGACATTCCACGCCTCACCATTGCTCCCTTCTGCCGTCCACTTCTTGTATCTGATTCCCAGCCAGAGTTTGTGTTCCCCTAGGAGTAAGACCCGCGTCTTCCACTCATAAGGAAATGCTGTTACTTACCGCACTTAACATAGGCAGACAGTGAATATCGAGGAATGTGTATAAGCATGGTGACAATAATAAAAATAGTTAAAAACATATATCTTGAGAGCACCATTTGAGTCCTGCTCCAACCATCTACTAGAAATACTGTGCACTTAGCAAGTCTAAGCCCAGATGTCTTCCTCTGTGAGATGGAGATCATATCTGCCCCAGGGATTGCTGTGAGGTTGAAAGGAAACCACACCCAGAGGACCCCTGTGCCTGTGGCTAAGAAAGCACTCATAAGCAGAAAGGGCTATTTCCATACATAAATGCCATGTTGAGAAGGAGGAGGTCTCTCATCCTAATGCCAAACAAAACTCTTCACACAGTCCTATGCCAGGACCTTGCTTGTCCTCAGGGCCCCCATAGTTTGGGAGTTTATTCCCCAAGACCAAATCCTTCACCCTTCCTTCTCTCTGCCCTTTATCTTCCACAACAGAACTCGAGTGAGTGTAATTCGAGGTCGGCCAAACTACAAGTTTGCTGCAAACGCTGGACATCGTATTGTACCACTTAGCTACGGTGAGGTCATTTATGGGTCCCTGGCCTCATTTCTCAGTTTAATGGGACATAGCTTAGCACATTCATCAGCCTCTCTCAGTCACCTGTAGTTTTTCTTCCCATCCCTTCGTTCATTCATTTATCTCGCTTACATTTATGAGCCAGGACCTTCGCCAGGTGCCCTGAGCCAGCGCTGTGTCTTTCATCCTTATTCTCAGCTCCTGCCCTGGGGTTTCTCCAAGTTTTAATTCCAAGTTCCGCCTGGAGAGCGTGCCAGTGGCCTTGCTTGGTGTGTTCCAGATGTCATGCACCTTATACAGGGGGGATCCGGGACGTACTTCCCTTGGTGGAATGCTCCTCTTTGTCTGGATGTTCTGTATTGTCTTGAGACAGTCCGCCTTTACGGTGTACAGAGACTTATATTTTGTTTCCTTGTTTTGGTTTTTGAGAAGATTTTGTGGGGCTGCCCTTAGAGTAACTTTCGGGTGCTAGAATTTAAGGAACTGATGAATAACATTTTCCATATGCGATCAGTGTTTTCGGAGATATTTTTTAAAATACGGTTGGAAGGTGTTAAATAGCATTCTTGTCATAGAGATATTTCCTAATTAGCACCACGTACTAGCTATGTGTCAGACAGGATGCTTAGCATGGTATATATTGACTTGCCTAACTCTCCTAACAGCTCCAAGGAAAATGGATTTATTATCTTTTTTTTGTTTGTTTTTCATTTGAGGAAACTGAAACTTAGATGAACAGATCACATCAAGGTCATACAGTAGTCAGTTTCAGAAGGCTCCCATCTACACTTTCAAACTGACATTTGACGCCCAAGTCCTTGCCCTAACCCCAGGATTAGAGAGAGAGAGAGAAACCCATTATAGTAGAAAACAAACAAAAGTCAGCAATTGTGGATCAGAAGCAATGATTTTGTGGTAGAGTTTCCCAGGGCATAATATATGATCTGGTTTTCTCTTCCCCTACCCTCTCCACCCCTCCCTCCTCTACCTTCCCTTCTCCTCCTTTTTCTTCTCCTTCTTCCTTCTTTTCTCTCCCTTACCCCCTCCCTCCTATCCCCTCCCTCTCTCTCCCTGCCTCCTTCTCTCTCCTCTTTTCTTTCCAATTCCCCTTTGTTGCTTCCACAACCAATAGTGCTAACATCCATTTCCTTGAGGGGATCCCAGCCCCGGCCACTCTCTTGACCTGGTCTGTCAAGGCCCAGGGGAGGCCCTCACAGGAGCTGACAGAACATTTACTCACTTCTGAGTTCTTGCTTATGTCAGGGGTAGGACACCAAGAGTCTTGATCCTGGCCAGGCACCAAGGCTAGGCACTTCCCAGCATGCGGTGAAGAGAGTTCAGACCTGTGTCTTTCTCCTGTCAGGCTCCAGCTTCATGATCTCCTCTGAGAAAATCCTCTGACAAAAATAGTAAAAGCCTACACATATCCCCTACCTCACCCCAAACAATAATTTTCAAGGTAGTCTGGTGAAAATTCATAGAAGAAAATTAAATGTGGCCGGAAGGGGAGAGCCCTAAGGAAGATGAACCCATTTCTGATAAAGATGAACCTGTTTTCTTTCACTAGGCTGAAAACCTGACATCTTAGGGGCACCTGTGCTTGGGTTGCTCCCCAGATTTAAGACTTCCGCAAGAATAGCAAGACTTCTGCAAGAACAGTATATCTACTTATCTAAATGGGCTCACATAAGAGCTTCCCTACAGGGCAGAATCGCAGTCTCCCCAAGGAAGCTCCAGTTTCTCTCCCCAAAGGCTGAAACTGACACACATAAGGAGTAGTAGTAGTTTTCCACTTCTGTTCTGGGTCTGGGGCCCCTGTTCTTTTTTTTTTTTTTTTTAAATTTTTTTTCAACGTTTTTTATTTTTATTTTTGGGACAGAGAGAGACAGAGCTGAACGGGGGAGGGGCAGAGAGAGAGGGAGACACAGAATCGGAAACAGGCTCCAGGCTCCGAGCCATCAGCCCAGAGCCTGACGCGGGGCTCGAACTCACGGACCGCGAGATCGTGACCTGGCTGAAGTCGGACGCTTAACTGACTGCGCCACCCAGGCGCCCCTGGGGCCCCTGTTCTTAAGTCTACCCTGGAACTCCACATCTCGCGTGGGAGAACTCAAGCGCTTTGAATATGTGATGATGGGAGAAATACGACGAGGGCTAACAATGGCTTTGGAGAAAAGGGAAGTAACAAATGCATCCAGGATTATTGGTTATACACTTCTTTCCATCAGTTTCCCGATCTGAAATTTCTGACGTTCTATTCATGTGTCAGGATCATCAAATAACAACCCAGTTTTCCTTTTGCTTGCTTTGGCTTCCTCCTGCTTCTGTTGGTAACTAGCTAATATTTGGAGAATTTTGCCTTGCTTAAAGACACAGATAAATATGCTCCCCTTTATTTGCTTTAAAATTTATCTTCATTTTCTATTTTATTCTGTATATTTTATTTTAATTTTTGAGCAATTACATCTCAATTAGTCTTTAAAAATGATCTTCCACAGCTGATGAGTATTTACGTTTCTTATTTTAATTCAGCGGCAGCTTTAATTTGTATACTTTTTATGGGAAATAATTTAAAATGTTTCCCTGAAAATAAAGTGTGACTCTCACTATAAATAGCCAGGTAACAGTTGCTCCCTTTGGCCTTTAATTGGCTGGCAATTTAACATGGTAGCCGACAAATAGACATTGCTGGATATGGGTTGCTGAAGACTAGTGAAGATTAAAAATCCAATCAGCCATCCTATATGTTGCTCACCTGCTGTCCCCTGGCAAGCTTTAATCTCCATTGGCTAGAAATGAAAACTAAGAGTTATCAGTTCCTTCCTAAAGTAGGCAAGTAAGGCATTTATTAAACCAAATGTCGGTGTTTTGTTTGGGTGTTTTTAGGTCTATTGCAGAATCATTTTTCAAAACCTTTAATCCCAGCCTTTTTGGAAAAGTACAGGTTTTCAATGAGAAGAGTAAGTTGTTTTCTTTTTTTAATACATGGAAACAATGGCATTTGGTATGGTAGAGGTTTTCTGCACATACATTGGTAAGTATGTATTTCTTATGAAGAAAAACATGCAGTTGTTTAACAGATTGATAGAAAAGGGGATAAGCAAATACTTACGGTCTGAATGCTTTCTTTTTTTTAATTTTTTAACATTTATTTATTTTCAAGAGACAGAGAGTGCAAGTGGGGGATGGGCAGAGAGAGGGAGACACAGAATCCGAAGCAGGCTCCAGGCTCTGAGCTGTCAGTGCAGAGCCCGATGCAGGGCTCAAACCGACTAACCGTGAGATCATGACCTGAGCTGAAGTTGGACGCTCAACCAACTGAGCCACCCAGGCGCCCCCTGAAAACTTTCTAATCAATAATAATAACTACAACTATTTTTACATTGTTACTATGTGTCAGATGCTTTATTGCATTTTTATCATTGCGACATCTAATGAGTTAGGGACTATTAGAATCCCTACGTTATAGATAAGAAAACTGAGGCTCTCAGAGATCATATATCTCTGAGATATCATTTTTAAAGATATATGATATATATATGATATATATATATGATCTGTATCTGGTGACATAGCAATCAGAGGGTAGAGTCACACTTTAACCCAAAATCTGTCTAAGAGATTATTTTTTTAATCATGATATTTACTGACTATAAACCCACTATGCCTATGGAGCTTGGGTAAATCATTCTGTCAGCGTCTGTGAGAACCTAGAAAGTGTATTTACCTTTGGAAATGTACGTGAGTCATTCCCTCCAGAGCCCTCATGTTTTTGCTAATCTAGGGTATATGTAGGCTTTGGCATTCAGATGGCCCTGACATAACTCTTCCTGTCCTTCCACTAAACTGAATCATAGTCAGGACTCTCAGTGCCCTCTACTAGATACTACTAGAAACTCTACTGGTTTCTTTACAACTACTGTACCTCGAAGGAGCCCTGCAAGCTCGCATCATAGGAAGCCTTTGGAGGTAGTAGGGGGAAGAGCAGGAAATACAATTTTAGCAGAAAGCAGTGGGTTATGCTTCAGTTGAGTGTGGCAAGACTGAAATGAGAAAGTGTCCTGAACCATCTAGAGAAATTAGGGGGGCAAAGGCGTGGGTCACCACCTGGGGACATCTTTCACAGTTGGTAGAATAGGTGCTTGATTGAGCTTGCACCGTGTCTGCAAAGCCGTACTAAGTGACACAGGAAGACGCAAAGGGACAGGAAATCTTGGGTCTGCTGCAGGGAGTGTTTTAAGAGACTGATTTCTGACAAAACCACCGGGTCTTACATATTGAAATCATAATGCTGTCTTTTTCAAAGTAGTCACCTTAGTGAACCATGCACTCATTTCAGCAATGCTGCCAATGCTCCATTGCAAAGCCCTTTGAAAATTACTTTCAGAATTATATGGAGGCATACAAGGAAATCTGACTCCGTTCAGAGCAAGCCTCAGTTTTATTACCCGGCTTAGTCACCTGCCTAGACTTGGCCCTGAACCAATTTGGTCTGTTTCCAATAATCAGTGCTAACATTCAAGGACAAAGGCTTTCTACCATCATGGGTATGGACAAGAGTGCCTTACGTACCATGAGGCAATGCCTAAGCTTGTCTTGGTATCCTCTGTAGTGATGAGCTCATCAGCCAGCTTCTCATACATATTCAACAAAAGTTTATTGACTTGAATTGGAAAATAAACCAAAAAAATTTTTTTTGAAATGCTGGTATTATCTCTGGAATAACTTAGTATCTGAAGACACATGCTTTTCATCAACAAGCTTTGAAATTTATGTTTATAATTTTATTATATCAATTATTTGATATCTCCCTGCATTGGTTATCTCATTATAACTATACCTGATTAAAATTAGGCAAAAAGTCTTTAAAGCCCCTGTACTATGAATATCTCCCTGAGTCTTTTTTTGTGCTTAAGAGTTGCCCTTGTTGGCTCCCAAGATGATCTTATAAACCCTGGTGGTGATGATGACATTTTTTGAGCACTCACTTCATACTAGGCCTTGTTCTAATTATTTTTTTAATTTCTTAAAGTTTTATTAATATATTTTGAGAGAGAGGAAGAGAGAGAGGGGTGGGGGGCAGAGAGAGGGAGAGAATCCCAAGCAGGCTATGCAGTAGTAGTACAGAGCCTGATGTGGGGCTCGACCTCAAGAACAGTGAGATCATTACCTGAGCTGAGGCCAAGAGTCGGATGCTTAACCGACTGAGCCCCCCCGGTGCCCCAGCCTTGTTCTCATCATATGCCATGTATTGTCTCATTCAATCTACACAACTACTGTTATGATGAAAAACATCATAATTCTTCTCTTCTCATTTTGGAGATAGAAAAATTGAGACTCCAGGAGTGGCCTGTATAAAATTCTGTGACTGAGTGATCTGTTACCCAGGGAGAACCCCAGCCTTCCTTATTCTTCTCGTGGCTGTAGCAATGATGTATTCAGTAGGTGCTCTGTTAAAAACAAACAAATAAGCAAACAGACAAAAACCAAAAAAAACCCTAAAAGTTTAGTGTTTTATTCTATTTTCGTAAATAATTCATATCCCTCATATCAAAAAGTGAGCCTAAAACTCGCCTGAAATTGAAGCACCAGAAAGTTGATGCTTTGGGGCACGTCATTTCAGGGACTTAGTTTTTGTTCGTATTTCATGCCCCACAACATTCACGGAGCTTGGCCTGATTGCCACAGAATCTGTCCATGAAGATATCTATAAAAGCAAATGGCTTCTCTCATAGTTACCCATTACTATCGTCAGAGAAAACTGCCTGCACAAGTTCTAGATCTATTTTGCTTTCCTGTGATTTTACGACCAGGGTGGTGTTGCTTCTTAAGACTTATGGGCATTTCCTTTTGGCCTAAACATGCCTCCTCATCTTTTTCACCACAAAGGAGAGAAGGGGAGGAAAGAAGACAAACCCACTTTTCTTGGCATCTATGATGGGCTGGCTTTTGCATTCAGCGATAAATACAGATTCGTTCATCTCATCCATAAACAGCCTATTACAATTCCTCGTGGCATAGATCAGAGTGCTGGGCCTCCAAGAAGGGAACTAAGAATGCGGAGAATCTGTGACAGAGCTCAGATGGTATGCTAAAAGTTATGACTCCAAACCCCAATTCCCCTACATCTTGTGGCTAGGACTCCTGCATTTCTGCTGATGAGCCAATAGCTGGGATATTGGCCCAACTCCACTAAATAAATTCAACCCCCACCTGTATGTCAACTTTCCCCAGCTACTCATACAGGTGAGTATCAGTGCAGATTTAGCATTCCTCCCGGGTCCCAAGACACCCAACCCTAGGGCACTGGAGTGGACCTCTCTGGCCAAAAAAGTAAGTTCCAGAATTGTTCAAGGCTGCCTGAGTGCAAGACATGAAAACTCTTGGAAGCAGCTTTCAGGGAACGGGCCCAGAGTCCCCATTACCGACTCTCACAGTGTTCAGACACTCCATTTGGTGCACCTCTGCTCCATACGACAGGAAAAGTTGAGTGTGGTGGTCCTAAATTCTTTCTGATTTCTGCAAGCGTAAAGTTAGACCTTGCTTCAAAATCCTTCCCTTTGTCTTCAGCAGACTTCCATGGTATACAGTGCTGCTCAGAACCAGATACTTCACAGTTCCTTCCTCTAATGCTTTCTAGCCCTTAGCCTTCTTCATGAGTACCGGAAGCACTTGGTCCATCACCCTGGCCCACCCCCAGCAGAAGAGAGAGCTCCCTGCTAAGGATGGCCTTGTCCTCTACATCTGCCACAGTTCAGTTCCTGCCTGTGGCTGATGCTGTACTGTCGATAACATCTCCCAGCCATCAAAATAGGGAAGTTCTTCCTTATGTCTCATGCTAATTCTCTTTCTACGTCTCTTAGTTAATTTTAATAAATATGAGTAGTAGGACTTGAGAAAAAGGGAATTTCTCTGCCTGGTGCTGTTTATTTATTCTTTGAATAAAACCATTAAAAAAAATCATTAGGGCCACCTAGGTGGCTCAGTCGGTTAAGTGTCCAACTCTTGATTTTGGCTCAGGTCATGATCTCACAGTGAATTTGCACTCCATGTGAGCCTGCTTAGGATTCTCTGTCTCTCTCTCTTTCTGCCCCCTCCTCAAAAATAAAGAAATATTTAAAAAATCATCATTAAATGCTTCCAAATCTTATAAACCTCTTAAAACACAGCATGTACTCACTTCAAACACAGACCTCAACAAATTTCTTGATGCCAAGAGAAATATCTGGAAATCCTGCCTTTCCATAAATTCTTGTCAAATCCAAATAGAATCACCACTCTTTTAATAAGTGCTCACTGTGTCCATGTGAGTCCAACTTGATTTCAGCCTCCTGAATGGCAACATGCATTGCAGTCTTAGAGCTACAGGGAAAGCAAATTTTGATGTCCAGCTCCGAGTTCAAGTTTTGTATCTCCCCTTGTCAGTTGTGCAGCTTCGTGCAAGTCTCTTGACTGATTTGAGTCTCAGTGTCCTCATCTATGAAATGAGGATAAACCCTTTCTGACTGTAAAATTTGAAATAATAAACTACTAAGGCAATGTGTGGGATAGTACTTTATAAACGTTGGGCAGAAGCCAAAAGTTTCCATGAGAACATTTTGAAAAGAGTCCTTTGAGCCACGTCTGCAGGTTGCAGGAGGCTGTGGGGTGCTCAGACTCCGGATCACTCTGTCAGGGTTTGAACTGCCTGCTCAACCTCTGACCAGCTGTGTGACTTTGTGTGGTCTGAAACCTCTCTGAAACTCATTTCTCACATTTCGAACACAGGGGTGACAATAATGGTTCTCAACTCCTGGAATTATGAGAATTCAGTGTAGTTGGTTAGCACAGGGTGAGTGCTCACTCAGAATTGCCCAGTATAAGTATTAATATCAGTCTTAACACGGGGGTTTGCATCAAATAGCATCAGAATGTAGCAGGTCACTGAGTGTTAACTTCCTATTCTTCTGTCTACTGAGCAAATTTTAATCCATGGTTGCCTTGAGCAGTTTTGTATTCTATTTTCAGTTCTTTTATAAGGGACAGTTTCTAATTGTCTATATATCGATATCTACATCTGTAATACATTTTGTGCAGCTCTGCCTTTATTGTCTTATGTATTGGAGATTGCGATAATCGGTGGGCACTTTTTCCCGGAGAACTTCTTCTAGAATACTCGATCGCTTCACACACACCATTGAGAGAGTAAGAACTTGCCGCTAGCCTGGGCACCCAGTGGGTGTCGGGCTGCCTGGGGAACCGAGGCTGAGTTGCCCGTTGTCTGCGATGAGTGTCTCTGTCCATGTAAAGTCCACTTCTTGTCTTGAGCCCTGGACTTAGCCAGGGAAGAGTTGCTGCGCTGGGAGGGAAGTTTCCTATGTTATAGGCAAAGGGAGAGGAGCATGTTGTGAAACCAGCTGCCATGAAATTGAATTACAGGTGTCGTATTCTTCCAGCCTTAAATTGCTCCATTTTACCAAGGGCCTTTCTGTTTGTTTGGAACAAATAACTGCAATTTACTAGGATGCTAAGAGATGAGGGGAGAAGCAGTCAGAGGTTGTTTAAGGTTTCTATAATGATGGAAAATTACCCCTATCCATTTCAAGTATGGTTTCTCTCCCAGGCCACCACATTTAAATGTGAAGAGAGGAAATGCCTCACTTTTTAATTCTCTTCTCTCAGCACAACACTCTTTAAAGGCGCTCCAGGTTTCTCTAATGTTCTTAACCACACACATCCAATCAGTTTTATTTATTATCCCATGGAATACGTTCAGTAATGACTTCTGAGGCGGCCAGGAGTGAATGGACAATTTGCTTTCACTGCCTCCATCTCCTCAACCCATTTCCTCTTAATTTGGTGGAGATGGTGTGGAGCTTCTGGAAATAGGAGGCACACAGACACTTTAAGGAGGAAAACGCTAAGACACCTTTTTTCTTCCTCATAATTGAACATTGTCAGAAGTGATTTCTGTGTCTCGCCTTCTTCCTTCAGTGCACTTTAGCTTTCCAGGGAGTGTTCTTGCTTTCTTTTCAGGCAGGAATGTAAATAATTGTAATTTGTTTACCTGGGACTGTTCTCAAACGGGTAACTGCCTCAGCATTACGAGATGGCGGGCTGAGGTGGTGGAGGTGATGGTGATGGTTTTCGTGTGATACAGTCATGAAAGTGATCATCATTTTCTCAAAGCCGAGCCGAGGCAGTGTAGGAAGTTGATCAAAATGTGTATTTTGTGTGGTGGTTCTAAATTTAAATTGTTGAGTTTCCTAAATGGAAACAGTCTGTCAGTAGTATTTGAGACATTTCTAATGGAAGGACACTTGGAATTAGGTGGTGGTGGTGGGGGGGGGGTTGGTATTTGCTTCAGTTGCAAGGCTCAGCTGGTTGATGCTTTTGGAATCTATTCTTGGGATACTAATGGTTTCAGTAATTTCTTTTGCTATACAAATGTAAATGAACCCATTCTTTTTGTAAAATTCCCATAATAAAGAGCAGAGGGATTTTATGCTTTCATCTCCACCCTTCAACCTATTTCTTGCCCCATTATTACTAGTTAGGCGTGTGTGTGTGTGTGTGTGTGTGTGTGTGTGTGTGTGTGTCTTCCAGATGTTTTTGCATGAATGCACGTATGTAAATTAGTGCAGAGAGTAATACATAGTTTTGCTTTGTGATTACTTGAAGTAAATGGGGCATATTTTATTGTTTTTTTAAAATTATTTTGTTGTTGCTGTTGTTTTTTACTTAACACCATATTTTGTAGCTTTATCCTCATCTGTACATATAGATCTAGGTCATTCTTTCTAAGAGCTGATAAGTCTTTCATGTTATGGATATACCACAATTTATTTAACATATTGATGGATACTTAAATTACATTATTTTACATTCACAAAAAAGACCTTGCTATGAACATCTGTGTATGTGTCTTTTTTTCAAATTTTTTTAAATGTTTATTTTTGCCAGAGAAGAAAGCAGGAAAGAAAGCAGACTGGACAGATGCGCCCCCTGCAGTTGGGATGATCAGTGTCCCCAGGCTGCCCTTTGGTATGAGGAAGACTGAGGCAGTGAGCGTTTAGCTCTTACAATCTCTCTAGTGGAAGTAAGTAAGGAACAAAGTGGAAGGGAGTGCTGGCTTCGTGTTTACTCTGCTGTGAGTTACATCCCCAGTGGCACAGCTCTGGTAAACCAGGTCTGTCTGGCAGCAAAGTTTTATTTATTTATTTTTTAATCTCTCTTTGTCTGATTCCTTTGGAGTGGTCATTGTCTCTTACAGGATCTAAAGGAGGTGACTAATGTCAGTGACAGCTCCTTCCAAAACACTAGCAGCAGCACCAACGGTGGCTGTGTGGCTAATATTGGTACTATCCCTCTCTGTTCTTTCAAGTATAATTTCCAGGCGTTGGAATTTGTCGGGCTCAACTTTTCCTCTGATCAATCTGTTGTTTCATAAGAGTTTTCCTACAATTGATGCAGTTTGTTGCAAATCCAGAGACCAAAACCATGCTTGCAGGTGTGATGTAGATACTGGATTACAGGAAAAGTACATTAATTTATCTTCTGAAGAAACACTGCTATATTATTACTTGGGTGTTGTCCAGAGTCACAGAACCCTTCATACATGTTGAGGGCCCTCCACTTTACATGTATTTTTTTTTTACCTGCATTGATTCATCTGCTTTGCATAGCTTTCCTGGGAATAATGCAGGAATCCTTATTGCCATTCTTATGTGGGTAAAGGGATACCTAGAAAAAAACCAGAAGACTTCAGGTGTTAAAACAAAGTTAATATTTCCTAGTCATGTGCTCCTCACTCTTATAAACAAATAAACAAGAGAAAACATTCTACTAAAGCAGATTCAGTTACCTCCCTTCAAACAGATGACTGCCTCGAATTCCGTCCTATATAGAAATTCTGAACTTGCCTCGGTTAGGTACAGAATCATCATTTTGCAATGTACATGTAATCATTGGCTCTACCCTACTCATGAAGCCCTTTGAAGTGAATGATTAGATCATAAAGTCTTAAAAATACTTTCTGGCATTTCCTAATTGGAGGAAAGAATAATACTTGTTAATTGCCAAAGATACAAACAATACAGAAATGTTTCCACGACACAGTGAAATTTCTCTTTAGTCCTAACTCCAAAAGATAACTACCGTTAGAGATGAGTTTATATCCTTTCAAACGTTTTTCAGTAACTGTTTGCAGTGGTTATTATTTTTGTAATTATTATTGTTGTCATTATTAATGGAATGTAATAATGTGTTCTGTTGCCTAGCACTATAAATGAAAATATATTGTGATCTTTTCATACCAGTATATCTACACATACCTAATTATTTTTAACAGGTAGTATTATTTAAGAATGAATTACAATTCTTACAGCCCACCCCCCAATAAGGGCCACTTCATCTTTTCCCGAAATGTTTAATATTATAATAGACATTCTTGAGAACTGCCTGTATCTTTAAGCAGATATTTAGTATTTCCATAAGAATACCACCCAGACATGGTCCCGATTGATGAGAAGGTAGGCATACTGGAGATTTTTATAGATATTACAAAATTACCCTCCACCAGCTGTGTCGGAGTGCCTGTTTCCTTACATTCTCACCAGCACTAGGTAGCATGCATTTTTAGTTCTCATTAATCTGAAAGACGAAACAATTATATGTTTGTTTTAATTTGCATTTATTGGATAAGCAGTGATTTCAGGAATCTTTCCTATGGTTGTTGGTCATTCTTTCTTTTGTTGTCTTTATGATTTTGCCCACTTTTCAATTAGGTTGTTTCATTTTTGGATGGATTTTTTAGATATTTTAGGTATTAACCCTACATGGGCACCTGTGTTGTCAATCTGCTCTTCTCTGTCCTTTGTCTTTTGACTGTGTTTGTGGTCTCTTGACATCCCAATTTAAAAATATTTCTATAGTCAAATGTGTCCTCTTTTTCGTTCTTAGTTTCTGGCCTTATTGCAGTGAAAAGTCAGAAACAGTCTGAGTATACAGAATTTCGAGTTGGAAATCTACTTGGCAGGGAGCTTTGACTGTGTGGGGCCTCGTCAGACTTGAGTAATTATCATTACACAGCTGATATTTACCCACACCCATTTGCAGTATAGTCCAAACCAGGATTTAATAACCCATAGCATATTTGCACAGACTTTCTCATTTTCTAACCATTTAAAATTAGTTCTGAGAAATGAATGACTTATTTTTTAATATAGTCCCCTTTGAATCCAGCTATACCCTGAGAAGTTTTTTAAGAGAGAGCCTGTGGCTCGGTTACAACAGCACAGGTGTAACTTAACTTCTATGAAAGTTTCTGGCTTTTGTTTTGCCCAGATGTTCTCTCTAATGAATGAAATTGTAGGTGCAACCCAAACTTGTAATGGTGATGGGTTTTGTAAATGAAGGGGATTGGAATGAAAATGATCAGGAGAGAGAAAAAAGAAATGCTTTGGTATTTGGCCATTCAACTAAATCAGCAAGTTACCCACACAATATGGCTATAAATGGCACATGCAACGTGTAGAGTAAATGTATAGAGTTTGTACCTGGATATTCTCTGATTATGAGTGTGGTCTTTGAAATCCTGAAGGCCCGGCCCTGAATTCTGGCTTCTCCACTTAATATTTATGGAGGACAAGTTATTTGACTTCTCAAAGCTTGGATAAGGATAAAGCTTTATCCAAGAAACAAGGGTCATATCTGTAATGGCCCTTTCCTTAAGATCACTTATTTTATCATTTCTGATGTGCATTTCACTGTTGATTATAAAAATCTGGGTGATCTGTTTTAATGTCAGTGTGCTTTGGCCTCAGGTGTAGGCACTATTTAAAAATCATAGCAGATGAAAGTAAGAGAGGTGAATAAAAACTGAGCCAAACTGCCATTAATTTGGCATTTTATAAGCAAGTTCTCTGTGGCGCTCAATTCATACTGTCTGCTAAAGTAGCCCAACTTCTCATTTTTATTTTATTTTTTACATCTCAATCTTTCGTGACTTAAAACTGATGACATCTGAATATTTCTCAAGCAGTTACTACATATTTATGAAGAACAGTTAATCTGTGCAAAAGTAGAGGGAGAAGAATCATAAAATTTTAGAACTGAGTAATTTCAGGCTCACATACAGTAGAGGAAATTGAGACTCAGTCAAGTTACGTTACTTGCCCAGCATCAAATGTGAGTAATAATGATAAAAAGTAACTTCTACAAAATTGGAGTGTAACATGGGAGTCTTGGGTTGGTTCCTGTCTATTGCATCCAATGGTGAGGCATGGGTGCTAGATGATTTTTTCTTCCACACACTCTTTTTCTCCAGGTGTCAAGGGCCATCAAGGTGTCCAGGAAAGGTGTTCCCACAGGTCACAATACATGGGTTATCCAACAAGGTCCAGTGTGCAACACTATTCCCCTGGCCAGTCAGCAGTGGTGAGTGCATGGTGTGCTGAAAGTGGATATGGCATTCCCTCCCTGCTGGACCCAGTCTGGGAGCCCAGCTTCTAGAAGCCTCAGTGAGATGATAAGCACTATTTATGGTAACAGAGTAGATGGGATGTGGGAGCTCACCTCTTCTCATGTGTGGGGGGGACAGACAGAGTACCCCTGATGGGATGCCCCTCAGAAGACAGGAGGCCTCTGGAGGTAGCCCCTTCCCCTTTGGCATGTGCCCTTCAAGTCTGATCCTCCTATTTAGGACCCCTCTGACTTCTAATCCTCCTGGGAACACCCGTCTCTTCTTTTCAGCCCAGGATGTCAGTTCTAGACCACAGTGGGAAATTTGTATGTTTGCATATACTTTCTTAAATCCATGAGATCCTACCTATTCTAATCCATGAGATATCGAATCCCATATCCAATCCATAAGATACCACCCATTCCTGGGGCTGGCAGTTGACTCCTCATCATTGTCTCTGTGCATTTCTGCTGTCATCCCTTCTGGAGGAAATGACTGCAGAAGGCCTCAGTGATGAATGAAGAGGGCCCAAGAGAAAGAAGAGAATCCTGAGAATGAAAAACACATTTGTGTGTATTTCAACAACATTCTCATGTCCTCATCGACGTTGACATCCCCACCATCACCACAACCACCATCAGCCAAGTGTACTTACTGACATCTTATTGTGAAATTGCTAGCCAGTATGATAAATGCATTATATCGTGTTATTGCAGATTCCTATAGCGTTGCTCCTATTATTTTCTCCATTTTGTAAGGGATAAAACTGAATCTTACACGGATTAATAACTTGCCTAACACAGTGGTTCTCAATCAAGGGATATTTTGTCCCTAGCGGACATTTGACAATGTCTGGAGACATTTTTGATTGTAAGGAATAGGAGGGTACTACAGGCTAAACATTCTACCGTAACACATAGCCCCCACAACAAGGAATTTTCTAGCCCCAAATATCAGTCATGCCCAGGTTAAGAAACCCTGGCCTAACATGATACATTAGCAAGCTGAAGAGAGTTTTATTATGAATGGGTAGGGAAGTATTTATCAAATACTTGTGCTATATCCAGATAAGCATGTGTCATATCCTTAGTAATCTGTTTATGTGATAAATTCTATCCATAGAATTTTAAATGTTAAAACTATTCTTTCATTCCTGGGATAAATCCTATCTAAGTCCAGTATGATATGATTTATGTGAAATTTTTAAGCAAACAAAAAAAATACTATGTATATTTTGTGGACATTTACATATGTAGTACAAGTATTGAAAACCTGTAGGAGAGAGATACACACATTGTAGAATAATGGTCACTTCTTGTGAAGGAAAGAAATGGAAATGGAGAGAGTTCTTTAATTGGATCTTACACCATTTTATTTCTTTAAAATTAGGTCTGAAACACCTTGTAAACATTTGTTAAATCTAGGAGTGTGCACGGGATCCCTGACACTTTATTTTCTATATTGGATTGATTGAAATATTTTATATTTGGAAAAAGAAATGAAAAACAAACCCAGAGCTACAAAGAAATTTTCAGAAAGTAGAGCTAAAGTGATAGAAATGGCTAAACAGTAAATAGAAACTAAATGCCAGATCCAGGATTCATAGTTAGATATAAATGTCTCTAGAGCCCCCACTCTGAATTAGCATACCAGGCTATTCTACAGCGTGAGCCAGTGTGAGACTAGGTTGCAGTGACTGGAGCCTGTCGTCTTCCAGGTACTGTTCTCTGTAACTGATGTGTTTTAACTCATTTAATCCACCCTCAAATCCCACACAATAAGCACAGACCATCCCGAATTTGTGATGTTTCAATTTATGATCTTTTGACTCCACAATGGCGTGAAAGTGATACTCATTCAGTAGATACCATACTTCAGATGGTGAGTTTTGATCTTTACCAGGCTGGTGATACATGCTGTATGATCCTCTCTCATGCTGTGGGGATGGGGCAGTGGCCGCTCGTGGCCGGCCACAAGGGTCCACAACCCATAGGCTTCCAACCATTCTGCACCCATATAACCATTCTGTTTTTCACCTTCAGTACGGTGTTCAGTAAATTACATGAGGCATTCAACACTTTATTATAAAATAAGCTATGTGTTAGATGCTTTTGCCCAACTGTGGGCTAATCTAAATGTCCCGAGCATGTTTAAGGTAGGCTAGACTAAGCTCTGGTGTTCAGCAGGTTAGGTGTTTTAAATGCATTTTGACTTATGATATCTTCAACTTATGCTGGGCTTATTGGGACAGAACCCCATTCTAAGTCCAGAAGGATCCATACTCTTATTTTCTTCTTGTTGTAGACAAAGACAGCAAGACCCGTGCAGAGCGCATGCCATTTGGAGGGTGTGCACTCAGTGCCATGTCTTCCTCCCCTTCTCCAGAGGAGAGACCATGAATCAGGATTCACAAGGGCCAAGGGAAGAGTGCTACGTGCATTCTCTGGGCATCCTCCTCAACACTGCCTCCTCGTCTCATATTTTTCTCAAGCACCAAATTTTCCTGAGTCCTCAAAGTACCCACCTCTCTCCCCCTCCCCCTCCGCTTTCGTCATCTCATCTCCTCAGCATCTTACTGTTCCTCGTTTGTTTCTTGACAGCTCCCCTTTTTGCTCTTCCCATTTGTCTTCCACGCCCAACCAGAGTGTTTGAAATGCAGTTTGGAATTCCTAACTCCCCTTCTCAGAGCTTTGCACGGTTCTTAGAGTAAGAAGACAATCTTCAGTGTAAAGATCAAGTATGATCTTTGGATATGAGCCCCTTTCTTGTCCTTGTCTTAGCTTTCCAGCCATTTCGCTGAGCACCTTTATACCTCAGGGTCTTGACACACGGCCTCCCATGCATTGCCTTGGCATTGCCTCTGGCCCCACGCCATCCACATCTCATGCCCCTGGCCAAGATATTGATTCCTGCTCGCTGTATAATGTCCATGTCAAGTATTATTTCCTCAAGGGCTTTCCTGTCTCTTCCAAATCTAGGTAGATTCACTGATGTATGTCCCCCATAGAACGTCATAATTATTCTTTAGAGCTCTCACAAGTTTAAATATACAACCCATTACATAATCACTTTAAAGTTTGTTCAAATATAACCCTGCAACATGAATTCTAAGCCTGTTTTTATTTGTTTATTTTTTAATTGCTGTATCCTCAGGACATAGTATAGTTCCTGGCATGTAATTGGTGTATGTTGAATTACTATATGTTGAATAAGAGAAGGAGTAAATGAGTGAGTGAATGAATGCATTTTTCTCTATTGATGTTGTCACGGGGCTGGGACAGGACTCAGCTCTTCCATTATCTGTGGTCTCAGTTTGTCTGTTACCTGTGTCATGGTGCATGGATCTGAGGGATGAAAAACTATTCTGGAGTGGCCACCAGGAAAGGGACTGTCAGGCTGCTGTTAGGAGTCAAGTTATGGAGCCCAACGGACCAGGAAACCAAGGAGTTAAACGATGAAGGGTTACAGGTGAAGGAGGAGGTCTTCACTGGTGGGGCCGCCCCACAGAAAGTGGTCAGAATGCACACATCTATGAGAAGACCAGAAGGTGGCATAGTTCATTTGTATTTGGGGGTTCCAACTGTGATTTCACTTGTCAGAACAACTAATTCCAGACATTATGGCGCATAACAATCCCATTGTGCTTGCTAAAAATTCAGATTCTTGAGCGTCTCTAGAAACAGATTCTGAATCTGAAGGATCAGACCAGATCCCAAGTGTCTGCAGGAGAATAGTAAATTAGAGAGTTGGGTTGGCAGGGCATGGAGTGAGGGTGTTGGGAGGTGATGGGGTGTGGAGTAAAGGAAAAACAGTTCAAAACTTCCTGGCCATTTACGCTTTTTTGAACTAATGAAAACACAAGTCATGGTGAACGTGACATCGTGGCAGCTATGTCAATGGAGTCCCTTTAAGCAGGAAGGATGATGCAGTTCTTGCACCAGTGAAATGTGTTCTCCTGTTGTGCATGGTGGTTCCTGCTTTTAACTCATCCACGACCGAGATTAATGTTGATTTTGCTCCCCTTGTCTAGACTCGGGGCCCACAAGATATCAGTAGCACCCCTGGATTCGCATGCTGACCCCTTCTTAATTAAGATCTTAATTAAGATGTTAATATCTCTTAACAACGAGATATTGTTAGTATGCAAACCTGTAAATATAAGCATTTTGTGTTATTTTTACTAAATTAATCTTCAGGAGCAGAACTGTTTCTTTAGAGATAATATGAGGGGAGAAAACGTTGGAGTTAAAAAAACTGAGTTAAAGTAAAAAATGATAGAGCTACCCAGCTGCCTTAAAAAAGGCAGTGTATTTACAGCAAGAAAATCACTATTTAAAGACCTGGTTAAAAAAACCAGCCTCTCAGATGACCAATTAGACCATAAAGCTGGCCTCTTCCTGATTTCATTAGCATGTAGCACAGGATGTCTCCGAGGGGACTTGTATTTTCTTAGTCAGCCAGTGCTTCACAGCTGGGCTGGAAATGCTGCCACATTATTTTTGAATGCAAGAAACTTGTGATTCCAGACTCTCCCAGGATTTTAACTCTCTTGCCTGAACAGATTGACACAACAACAGATGGTCCACGTTGAATCATTGCAACTACCTTGGATATTAAAGATCAAACTCTTTGGAATAACAACTAGTGCATTCGGCTTTGTAGATGAGTGTGTAGTATATGTTCACCTGTGAAAAAGACTGCTTTCTAGAGGAGACCTGCAGACTTCTTAAAGGGACCCAGTGCCAAGCACACAGCAGTGCTCAATAAATGGGAGAATCTGCATTACAGATCCAACAGTCTCTGGGTAGGGTAGCTCAGGTTTCAGGAAACAGACCCCGAGGTGGCAAATTAGCATGTGGGACTTCTACTCAAGAGGGCTGTGGAATCAATACCTGTACAAGAGAGCAGCAAGGGCTGTGCGTTGAAAGGATTGCAAGGAGAAGCTGGGACAGACTGCCATTTGCAAGAAGCCTCTGCAGATCCCATGGAGAGTTGTAAAGCGGGGATGCTTCACTGCAATTATCCCTAGTTGAGATGAGGAAACTGGGCCTTACTACCCCTGCCTGGAAGAGGCATTGGATATAGGGTAGCTCACAAGGACAATTCTTAGAGAGGATATATAGCCAAGGGCTGTCTGCTGGCCTCAGTCTTGGCAGCTAGAGGAATCAGTACTCTTCCTAAAAGGGGATCTGGTAGTGCTGATTGCTCTGTGCTCTGTGCTGGTACTGAGGTACCCACTGGGGCTGGCTCAGATGAGAGTGTATAAGGCTGTAATGTGTACTCCTGGTGATCATGGCTGACGTAGACCTCTCAAGATTCTTATCAACTGCACAGACACCTCTCAAAGGCTACTCGGTGCATGGAGTATGAGCCTGATCACTCTTATCATAATTCCTTTTAGCCTGTTTTAAAACTTACTCAGATTTGAAAAAAAAAAATTATATTTGGATGGAGGGTGCAGAAATAATTCTCACAAAGGAACACAGAAACAAAATTACATCAGCAGGAGGTATCAGTACCACGTGTTGGGTACCCTGGGATCCGGATGGTCTCCGAGCTGAGAAGGAAGAATGGTCAGCTGCAGGGAAGCAACCATTAAGGATGGTACCACATGAGAAACCAGTGGTCCAACTCACAAAATCCACAGGTGCAGAGCAAACTCAGGCTCGCTCTGGATTCTTGTCCATCTCTGGAGGATTCTGTCTGGCTCGGAAGGGAGGTGTAGCAGCGGGAGGCGGGATCACTATAGTCCAGTGGGTGGAGGAGAGGGAATCCAGTTGGAAGGGCTCCAGCCCACCAGGGAAAGGGTTGGATCTGAGTAGAGAGATTGCAAGAGCCGGGGAGGGGCTGTGTGGCCCAGCCCACGTGGAGCACGCTCAATGCTGGGTTTGTGGTCAGTGGAAGCCTGGAGAACTTGGGGAACCTGGTCATTGGTTGGTGCTCTGTTATATGCTCTTTGGCACTGTTTATCAGTGTTTCACATGCACATAGGCTTTGCTGCCCTGCTGAAATTAAAAAAAAAATTTTTAGAAGGCAAGGACAAGGTTTCACTTCTTTTACACCCTCCTTAGTACCTAAAAGAGATGGCTTATTCTCAACCCATGGTGGGCTGCCTGGCTGGCTGGATGCATGGAAGGAAAGACAGAAAGAAGAAAAGTAAGGGAAATGGGGACCCTGAAACCATTCCTGCTCCTGGAATGCTTCTCTACTCTTTCTTCATATACTGAATGTCTATTTTGCTGTAGTCCAAAGCTTAAATATCCCCTCCTTTCACTTTCTCTCCCAATCCAGATGATGTCCTCTTCCCCAAACCTGTATGTCTCCCCTACCACCTTATTCTTTTCCTTTAAGACGCTTACCACAATTCATCATGACCGTTTGTTGTGTGTGTTTTTGTTTGTTTTCTGTTTTTCTTCCAAGTGTCAGTGGTGTGAGGGCAGAGCTTAGTCTATTTCTCCAGGCTGGGTTTTGTGTCTGATGGGTGTCCTTTTCCAGTAAATGCTTAAATGGGTGAGTGAAATGCAAGCAGACTGTAAAGAATTTCTTGTCTTGGTGAGTAAGTGCATCAAATCTTCGAAAGTTCTCGGTTGCTGGTTCTGTAGTATATTTCGGCTTCCTGTGAATGAACCCAACATGCCTCTACTTGGACCCTGAAAACACTCTTTTCTGATCCCAGCAGACTCACGTGCACTTGTGGGGCTGGTAGGGTTGGGTGTACACAGAGACCAGCTCTGGACGCGGCTGCTCGCTGCCCTTCCTCTGGCCATCTCTCTCCAGGTTACTGCTGGCCTCCCACTGTATCTGCTCTGTCATTTCATGTGCAATTAATGCTCCCATGATAAGAATTTCTTTGACAGGTTTCCCAGTCAGTTGAGTAAATTTAGAGACCTAATTACCACATGCCTGAATTCTGGGCTTTGCTTTGAGGCCTCAGCTATGATACTGTGGATGAATGACTCGGTCTGCTCTGCTTTCTTGGGGTAAGTCTTTTTGGAAATTATGATGACTCCTGTCTCCAAAGTATTTCAAATGCCAACAATCGAGATCGATCTCTGAAGCACGGATGTTCTGCTGTCTGTACTTAATGCAGCCCCGAGTTTGGCTCTTTCATTGCTGCCTGGGAGAGCCACCCCCTTCAGCCCCCAAGTAAAGCTCAGCTAGGAAATCTTCTGTAGAATGATTTCCGTTGTTTTTGCTTTTGTTTTTCTATTTTACTGGTAGGGAGAAAAGACATAGGCTGTGGAACAATTAGTGAGATACTAATTGCATTTGTGAAATACTGTTTTTTTGTCTTAAAGCGATTTGAGCTTTCAGAGTGTCACAGGAGACACGGATTGATAGTGATAATAGGATTTGCCAAATAGTTTTATGCAGTAGGCATGCACAAAGCTCAAGCATGCGTGTTAGGTCATCCTACTGTTCCTATTTTGCTGATGGGCAAACTGAGTCGTAGTGGTGAAGTAACTTCCCTACTGTCAGCCAGGGCTGTGATGAAACACAGTTCTCTTGGGACTTCAAAGCTCAGGCTTCCAACACTATGATGTTCTCTCTGTGATAGGGAACTATGTAGGCTCTAATTCCCGGCCAGAATTAAGAGCTCGGAAAGAGAGCCCCCAGAGAAACAAAATGCTCTCAAGTTTCCAAGGAAGGATTCTGGCAGACATAGAAACATTATGTTTTAAAAGAATGTCAAATTTGTACCGATTGCAATTTTTGGCAGATTTGACTCTAATGATAACCACATGTTGCGTTAGTAGCCCGTAGAGTTACTGGGCCCTTGTTCTAGTTAGAGCAGGTTTACCTAGAAACCTAGGACTCAGGAAACCTCGCCTGGTCTAATTCCTGTTCCCTCTGCCGACCTCCCCCTAATCTGCTGCTGGCCACTGGCTGCTATTCCAGGCATGAGTGCTTGAACATTCTATGACCTTCTTCACTGACCTGTTCCTTTCATTTGTCAGTTACTCTTATTTCTCTTTAGAAGCATAAGCCATCTTTCCTTTTTGAAGACATTGTTGGATTAATAGTATTAGTATTCACATTTGTGAAACATACTCCACTTTACAAAGCACATTCACATACTTGGTTTTCGTTTGATCCTGAGTCAAGCAGGGCAGGAATTTATTTACCTAGCTTCTCAGCAAGTATTTATTGTGTCTCCTATTTGCATTAAAGTATCATTTCCATTCTGTAGGTGAGTAAATTGAGCCTTAGAGAGAATAAATCACTTTTTATACATCTCTGTCTCATAATGCCAAGTTTAGGGCTTTTTCTAAACCTGTCGGAGATCTGATGTTTAAAGGTCATGCCCTTGGGCCACCGGGTAGCTCAGTCAATTGAGTGTCTGACTCTTGATTTCAACTCAGGTCATGATCCCAGGATCGTGGGCTCAAGCCCTGTGTCTAGTTTCAAATTAAGCATGGAGCCTGCTTGAGATTCTCTCTCTCTCTCTCTCTCTCTCTCTCTCTCTCTCTCTCTCCTTCTGCCCCTCCCTTGCTTGCACTTTCTCTAAAAATAAAGTAATAAAAATAAGAAATTTAAAGGTCACTCCCTATACTCCATTTCCTAAGCTACGGATTACAACCTTGAAAGCCTGTGGCTCACAGGGACAGCCTGAGTATCATTTCATGTATGTAACAGTTTCTATAATTCTATAATCATTAATCAGTGAGACATTCCTTTGCTTAATGCAATTTTAAGCAAAGGAATTTTGCGTTAAATTTTGTTAAAATTTATTTATTTTGAGAGAGAGAGAGCGCACGGTGGCGAGAGGGTGGGGGAGGGGCAGAGAGAGAGAGAGAGAGAGAGAGAGAGGGAGGGAGGGAGAGAGAGAATCCCAAGCAGGTTTTGCACTGTCAGCACGGATCCCAGCGCGGGCTCGAACCCACAAACTGTGAGACCTGAGCTGAAATCAAGAGTTGGACGCTTAACTGACTGAGCCACCTAGGCGCCCCTAGTGCTTAAAAAAAAAACCCAAAAAACAACAAACATGATGCATGTTTTTATTTTCTTTATGGAAAATCTTTAGAAAGCAGTCACAATTTCACCATTGTCTGTCTCTTCAGCCCAAACTGCTAGCCCAGCATTTTCACTGTCTCACACTCCTCATGTTCCCTCTTGCTTCAACATCTCTGCTGGTCTTTCTGCCCCCAAATCCCTGCACCTTCACATCCTTCCTACCTACACTGCAGATCTCTGTTTCACTGTCAAGAGTGAAGGGAAGTCTTCATTAGCACACCCCCACCGGAACCCCTGATATAGGCTCTCCTCGCACCGGCCACCTCCTCTCCATTTTATCCATCACAGTCTAATATGACATCTGTATTTATGTGAATGTTGTTTAATATTAATGTCCCCAGCTGGCATGAAAGCACTGGAGGGGAGACCTGTTTTTGCTCGTCACTGTGAGCTTACCTGTTACAAGAGTTTCCACCATGTATCTGACCAGAGGAGGTGAGTTGCTCCAAAAAGAGATACTTGGGTGGGTGAATCAACTAATGTTAACCAATGTTGAAATTTTAATATCCTTAGGTTACTTGAACAAATCCTGTATTATTGTTCTAGGGCCTCTATAACAAATTCGCATAAATTCGATGGCCTAAAATAGCATCCATTTCCTATCCCACTGTTTCTATGGATCATGAAGCCTGGGCACTGGGTGACTCCGTTGAGTTCTCTGCTTAAGTTTCACGAGATCAAGGTCAAGGCATCAGTAGGTCTTGGCTATTTATTATCTGTGGGAGAATCTGCGTCGAGGCTTATTCAGGTTACTGGCAGAATTCAGTTCTGTGGCTGCTGGCTGTTGACCCGAGGCCACTCTCAGCTCTTGGAGCGGGCATTCCTCAGCCCACGATGAGATTCCTCTCTGTGCTTATCTTTTGCCTTCCCCTTCTGCCTCATGTCTCTGATTTCTTTGTCTCCTTTTCTGCTTTTCAGAGCTTGTGTGATTGCATTGGACTTACCAAGACACTCTGGGATAATCTCAACATGTTGCTATATGCTAGGATTTAGGACATGGACATATTTGGGGAACCATTTTTCTGCTTACCATAAATCCCAAGTGCCTATAAATTTGTGTGATTTATCATAATGAAGAGCATGGCATTTGAGATAGAAAGGCATTTGTGTAGATTTCCCCCCACTTCTGTGATGCCAGAGAATTTGGTAGATAGGTTCCTAAGAAATGGAGCTAATGAAATTGGGGACTGCATGGCCTCAAACAATTTAAAATAATGGTATTCTCACTCCATTACTTTTGAGTGGTAGCACTCCACATTAACGCACTCGTTTTTGTGGAGCAGGAGTGCTGAGTGAATCAGATTTACAAAATGGACAAAGGAGAAGAGTGTATTTTCTGGCAGACAGCTGCCAGCCCCAATAGATGGCTGTCCCTTTGGAGCTGTCCCTTACATACTTTTTTTTTTAAAGTTTATTTAATTATTTTGAGAAAGACACAGCACGAATAGAGGAGGGGCAGAGAGACAGAGAGGGGAAGAGAGAGAATCCCAAGCAGGCTCAACGCTCCCAGCACAGAGCCCGACCTGGGTCTCAAACTCACGAAACCATCAGATCATGACCTGAGCCAAAACCAAGAGTTGGACGCTTAACCCACTGAGCCACCCAGGCACCCCTGTCCCTTACTTGTAAATGCTTTCTCTCTTTTGTGTGACTACTTCCTGAGCTGTTTTTGTCCAATGCAATACTTTTTCTCTAAAAGGGAATCTCCTTACTTTCGACATCTCAGAATTTCCCCACGGGGAAATAATTTTCAGAGAAAACATATTGGTAATTCGTTCATTCCATTGATTTCGTTAATTTCATTCATTCATGCATTTTTTTTTTTAATTTTTTTTTCAACGTTTTTTATTTATTTTTGGGACAGAGAGAGACAGAGCACGAACGGGGGAGGGGCAGAGAGAGAGGGAGACACAGAATCGGAAACAGGCTCCAGGCTCCGAGCCATCAGCCCAGAGCCCGACGCGGGGCTCGAACTCACAGACCGCGAGATTGTGACCTGGCTGAAGTCGGACGCTTAACCGACTGCGCCACCCAGGCGCCCCTCATTCATGCATTTTCTATATGAAATCTTAGGGCCAAAGATTTGAAAATACTCTTTCCTTTGTTCTTTTGTTTATCCATCCTGGAGATGGTGCATTCACCTGGATAATGGATAATATCATTATCAGGTCAGTGTTGGAAATATTATAAAGGTTCTTCTGCTTCTGATTATTTTCAATGCATGGTAATGTATCAAAAGGATCAGCTGTTTACCAAACTTATTTCTCTATGATCACACCACCCTAACCTGTGTGACACCTAATTAACATGTATGGAACCAGGGCTCTAGGGAGCACGTGGGCCATGGTGGGTGAGAACACGGACCAGTGAAGTTAAGGATGCCAAAAAGTATAGGAGGAGTCCTGGCGGCCAGGGAGGAGCACAGCATCAAACCTGCTAGGGCCGATGCATGGAGCACATGCCCTGGAACAACTTGCAACACTAATGCACCATTTTGAGGGATGGGAAGGATACGAATTGTAACGAGCAAGCAAAGCCTGGTCAAAGATTGAGAACTGACCATGGGTCGTTGGTCAGAGACACTGAAAAAGTTTAGGGCTCAGGCCAGAGAAGGCCATATTTTATCTCTATGATGCTGTAGCCAAATCACCAAGAGCCTAGATTCACGCAAATAGCTCCATGCCCTAACGTCTAAGACTCCTTCCACAGTGGTCTCTTTGGAACATCCACAATGATCATCAAAGACTTTAAGTGGCCCCTTAAGGAGTTTGATTTCACATCAGATCAAAGGAATAGCCACTTTTGGGGCACTTACATTTGCAAGGTCCTACTTTGGGCATGGCGGCAGCGGGCTGCTGGGGTGGATAATAGGAAAATTGAACCATGTATCCTGACTGCAAAATCTTCATGGAATTGTTGGTGAAGAGGCTGGAAGTTCTATTTCTCATCAGTGTGCATTCACAACTGTTTTATGATGGCTTTTTAAGAACAGAACACAGCCATTCCTTATTCCTGTGGTCTGATGTCCCCAGAGACAGCAGGCCTGGGTGGTGTTGAAGGAGAATTAGGTGAGACTTTAGTAAGGACTTGACAGAAACAGTGAACTTCCAGAAAGACCATATTATAATTTGAACTTTCATTTATTAGTACACTTCCTGAATATTCCTATCTCTGGTAATAGCATTTAATGGGCTCTCAACCCTCCAATCCGAACAACTCAGAGTCTACTTTGAGTCTTTAATTTTTGTACCCTTCCAAAGCTCACCGATCCTTTTTCTCCCTCCAAAATGTCTCTCCAAACTACCCTCCTCCACCTTCTCTGGCAACGCTACCCTAGTTTGGTTCCTCATTATTCTGTGGCTGGTTTATAGAAATACCTTCTAATGGTTCTTGTTACTTATACTTTCTACCAACTCCAGCCCTAACTCCCATTCTGCTGCCAATTATCCACCTGAGAGACCTGATTATGTCACTTCCTTGCTTACAACCCTTCAGAGACTTCTTGCTTGTGGGATGAAGCACCGGACTCAGTGTGGTATTTATGAGGCCCTTCACGATCTGGCTCCAGCCTGGACTTTCCTTCCCATCACCTGCCAGCTCTTAAGGCTCACCGCGGTCTTTATTCCATCTGCCACTTCTGCCAAACTCTCCCCTTAAGGCAGTTATCTATGCCCCAAACGTTCTGCTTTCCCTCTGATTTCTTCTCCAGCAAACTCCTAAGTATCTTCCCAGACAGCCTTCTCTGGTTCATGCTGGCCCTCCTCTACCACTCCTCCTTCCCTCACCGGTATTTAAATATATGTTTGTTTGCACCTCTGTGTGCTGCTGATAATAATAATGGCAACTTCTGTTAATTGGCTGTGTGTCCTGTGTGTTTGATTGCACTGTCTTGAACAGCCTTCCACAGTGTATGATAGCAGAAATGATCCCTGGCAGTTAGACTTTCTGGTGCAAATGACTCTTGGCCTTTCTGAATTCTAAGGCTTTCTTTGCCACAAGCGTGTATAACAGTGCCTGGTCCATAGTAATAAGATTCTTAGAGAGGTTGTTTTTTTTTTTTTTTTTTTTTGGAGTGAGAGAATGAAGGAACAAATGCATGACTGTTAGAATTTACTGAAGGCTTAGCTGGGTTACATATAGAGTTTATATATTTATTGTTATGAAATATCATATGAACTTGAGTTTTTGTGTGTGTTGGGAGCCATGCATCCAGGAAATAGGATGGACTGAATGCAGAGATGAGCTCAATGTATGTTGCCTCATTGTGTATCTCTGTCAGTTAGGAATGGCTACAAGTAATGACTATGTGAAGGAACGTGAGGATGGCAATTGCCGTCATTGGTTCCAGAGCAGCCTCTCTACAATTCTTTGTTTTACTCCTGTGTATGTTGCCTCATGATTACAAAATGACTGCTCTAACACCAGACATCACATCTACTTTTAAAGCACGGAGACAGAGAAAACAGGAGTGGTTCCAGTTATATCTTTGACTTTTATAAGGAAAAAGGGTTTTCTAAGAGCCCCCGGCAACTCTTTCATGGGCCTGCCTGCCTTTCCTTGGCCAGAATCATGTTCTAGAGTCACTCTGGCTGTCAGGGAGATCTGTATCCCGCCTGGGACTAGGCGCAATGAAGGTGAATGACTTCATTGCCACCTTGAATGAAGTCAAGTTCTGTGAACAGAAACTGAGAGGAGCTAGGTACTAAGTGGACCGCTACTTGGGCCAGCCACAGCATGTATTGCCATTCTTCTCAAGTGGTCCGATTGACTTCCTGCTTCAGGTGCCCTCATGGTGTACTTATGCGTTTTCTAGCATCCAACAAGAAAGGAGATACTCAAAATCAGAAGCAATGGAACGAGCAATAATTTGAAGATTTGATCATGTTTGTGGGGGGTGTGAATGAGCCCTAAATCATTAAGTAGACAGGTTATATAAACTCCTTAAACTCCGGTGTCTTCCTCCTTAAAATGGGAATGATGACAGTGACACCAGAAGGTTCATGTCAGGATTCAGAGAAATAATGCACATTCACTCGGAACACTGGAGGCATTCAGTTATCTTAGCTGTTGCTGTCACTGCAATTATTGTAGTTTTTGAAGTTTAACCGTGAAAGATGGAACCAGCAGACCTAGCCTCTCCTTCCCATTGTTAACTGCGTAAGAATGTTGAGTATTTACTTATTGACTGTCTGCCAAGATGCTCCTTTTTTTCTTCTAGAGGGATTTTGAACTGTTGTCAGTTTTGTTGATTCACTAATCCTAAGCAAAATATCCATCTAGGGGCTTGTAGTTAGAGTTGAGCCCACTGAAGTCAGTTTCTATTCATTTATCAGTGTTGGCAAACTTTCTCTATAAACAGCCAAATAGCAAATATCCTAGGCTTTATGGAGGTGGTCCTGTCTCTGTCGTTGTAACCTCAAAAAGCCATAGATGATATGTATACATATGTCTTATGGACATTGAAATGTGAATTTCATGTAATTTACATTTACATGTTATGTAATGTTACATGTTACATGTTATGAAGTATTATTCTTAGATTTTTTTAAAAGCATTTAAAAATATGAAAACCACTCGTAGCTCATGGGCCATATGAAAATCCATGGCTAGGTGAGTTTGGGCTGTGGGCCGTTGTTCACCACCCCTAGTTTTACTTAATGTCATTGCCATCTTTTCTGTCATATTAGGTTAAAGCTATCATCCACTCTGTCACCCTGGAACCCACTTCCTAATTAAGTACTGTGGCTTTTAATATTGCCAAGTTCAATTTTAATGCACAAACTATTAGCTCCTATTACTGGAATGATAGTACACAATTCAAAAGCATTGAAATTTATTTTGTCTTCTGTAAGTAGATAAGGCAGCTTTGAACAAATATAACTCAGCATAATGAGAATGTTCTTAGTTTATGAGGAAGCAAGAAATAACATCACACCCTCAAACAGGTGATGATCAAGATTCGTCTGATTAGCCACAGCCACGCGTCCACCTCATCTCTTGTGTTGTTAGGCTGGGCCTGTAGAATTCAGGACTAAAATACCCTTGCATATTTGGTCACATGAAAAATCACGGTTTGACCTGTAAAATTCCACCGGGAGTAAATAAATGCCAGCCTGGTAGCTCGAGAATAAAAATGAGACCACGTTTGTTCCTTCCTTTTGTTCAATTCCTTTACTCTTTCAATCCAATTACTCAGGCCCCACCACTACTTCTGGGTAGCAGCCTTGAAGTCTTGAAACTCATTATGTCAGGTTGAAAATGAGAGACAACAGCTGTCAGAGCCAGCGTTTGATGCCTTTGACTTGTTTCCTTGTAGCAAAAAAAAAAAAAAAAAAAAAAAAAAGCGTGCTTGCAAAGTGTACAATTGAGAGGACTCACCATTTCTTAAGCTAAGGGTTCTGAGCAACTCTCAGCCTTGCTTTCCCCTAAGCTGTTTTGCACAAAAACATACCTGTTTTATTTTTCCAGTGTGTTTAATATCAATAGGGTACTGAAACAAGGCAGCCACAGAATTTCTGAATAGGACATAGAAAGATTTGAAAAATAGCAGTGCTTTTGTAAAGATGTAAAGATATATCAATCTTTATTCTTCCATCTGTATTAGAGAAGGAAAGTGCATGTGTGAACTTATATGGTATTATTATAGGTAATTTGATGTTTCTGGGGTAGAGTGGGATTTCCACATGGATCAAGTATGAAAGTAAGACTGACGGCAGTGGGTGCCTGCATTATCATTTCATTTATTTGTAGGCTTTATCCTTTTTTCAGTCACATATAGTTTTAGAACTTTTCTGCCCTCTTGGCCATAAGGCCTTTCTGAATCTCTGGCCTCTGTGTTTAAGGGACCTGCCCCATTCAACACTTGTAACATTTATTGAACACTACACTAAGCACTTTATGAATCTTACTGGTTAATTCTTGCAACAACCTTTTGTGATAATAATTGTTCCCATTTTTAAGATGGGGGAACTGAGACAATGTCAGTGAATAATTTGCTGAAGTAAACAGAGGAGCCAGGTGTCAACCCCAGCTCTCAGTGACCATTTTCAAGGAAGACATTCAGATGGCCAACCGACACATGAAAAGAGGCTCAACATCACTCATCATCAGGGAGACACAAATCAAAACCACAATGAGACACCACCTGACACCTGTCAGAATGGCTACCATTAACAACTCAGGCAACGACAGATGTTGGCGAGGATGCGGAGAAAGAGGATCTCTTTTGCACTGTTGGTGGGAATGCAAGCTGGTGCAGCCACTCTGGAAAACAGGATGGAGGCTCCTCAAAAAAACTAAAAATAGAACTACCCTACGACCCAGCAATTGCACTACTAGGCATTTTCTGCGCTCTTAACCACAACTGTACTAAATCTTCTATGCTTTTCTCTCAAGATAGCACTTCTCAAACTTGAGAATGTCTCAGAATCACATGGAGGACTTATACACTTAGAAATTCCAAAGTTTGTGATTTAGTAGTTCTGGCCTAGGACCCAGGGATATGCATTTCTAATAAGTTCCTGGGTGATGCTGATGTTTCTGCCTCTAGGCCCACACTTTGAGAACAGCAGTTTAAGTCACCTCTCAAGTCAACGGCATTATTCTCTTTGTCCGTTGTCTAACATCTGTGCAAAGGCTTTGAAGATATAACGTGCTACCTTAATGCAAAAAAGCACTATGTTCTTTAGAGCATTATATGAGCCAAGCAAGTGCCATATATATATATTGCATTCCCATATATATCTGCATAAACACACACAAGTATAAATTGTTTGATACTTCAAAGTTCTGTTGAAAGGCTTTTGCTGCTTTGTACAGCTCGTCTGCGCCAAGTGAGTATGAGGCATCTTCCTGGGATTGGCAGGTTAATCTCTTAAGGACCAAGCTGTTTTTTGGAAACAGCATAACGAGGTGCAGGGCCCTGAGTGTGAATTCAGACTCAAAGAGATCACACTGAAGGGAGTTCACAGCCAGCAGCGGGTGGCCGCCGCAGAAGATTGCTGTTTCATGGGTGGAACCCTCAGCTCGGGAGGGAGCAGGAAGTGTGATCGAGATGCTTAAAAAAGATTACATGATATGCTAAAGGGGGGGAAAAAAGCAGTAGCTAGAAAGAAACACTTTTGAATAAAGATTATTTTTCACAGGTGATGTTCAATGTGTGATGATAAGCATTCTTTTAGACTCTCTCTTCATGTATAACTATCATCTACCTTCCTTCGGAAACTTTTTTTTATATCCAGTTATAGAATTCTAGAAATACTTGCAAGGTGATAAAAAGAAAAAGGTGATTATGTGCCTCATTGCTTTTCAGTCTTGCTGCATACATTGAAAATATTAAGGGGGCGCCTGGCTGGCTCAGTCAGTTGAGCGTCTGACTTTGGCTTAGGTCATGATCTCACAGCTTGTGAGTTCGAGCCCTGAGATGGGCTCTGTGCTGACAGCTCAGGGCCTGGACCCTGCTTGGATTCTGTGTCCCTCTCTCACTCTGCCACTCCCTCGCTCATGCTCTCTCTCTCTCTCTCTCTGTCAAGGATAAATAAAGCATTAAAAAATATATATTGTCAGCCAAGGCAGACAATTATTTTGACTTTCTTATTTATTTGTTTGTTTATTTATGAAGTATACCTGACATACAGTGTTATATAAGTTTCAGGTGTAAAACATAATAGACTCCACAATTCTGTGCATTATGCTGTGCTCACCACGATAGGTATAGTTGCCGTCTGTCAGCATACAAAGTTACTATGGTATTATTGACTGTATTCCAAATGCTGTATGTTACATCCTCATGACTCATTTTATAACTGAAAGTTTGTACCTTTTAATACTTTCAACAATTTCTCTCATCCCCCAACCCTCTCCCCTCTGGCAACTACCAGTTCTCTGTATTGAAGAGTCTATTTCTGGTTTTTTGTTTGGTTGGTTTTTTTGGATTCCACAAAAAAAATGAATTGATATGGTACTGGTCTTTGTCTATCTGACTTATTTCACTTAGCTTAATGCTTTCTAGGTTCATCTTCGTTGTCACAAATGGCAAGATTTCATTCTTTTTTATGGCTGGGTAATAGTCCCGTGTGTGTGTGTGTGTGTGTGTGTGTGTGTGTGTGTGTGTGTGTGTCTGTGTGTGTGTGTACTCTATCATCTTTATTCATTCATCTGTTGATGGACATTTAGGTTTCATCCATGTCCTGGCTATTGTAAATAATGCTGCAACAAACATAGGGGTTCGTGTATCTTTTCGAGTTAGTGTTTTCATTTTCCCACTATTTCCAGTAGTGGAATTATTGGATCATATGGTATTTCTATTTTTAACTTTTTGAGGAATCTTCATACCATTTTCCACAGTGGCTGTACCAGTTTACATTCCCACCAACAGTACAAGAAGCTTCCTTTTTCTCTACATCCTTGCCAACACTTGTTATTTACTGTTGTTTTGTTTTGTTTTGAATACTAGCCATTCTGACAGTTGTAAGGTGATATCCCATTGTGGTTCTGATTTGCATTTCCCTGATGATGAGTGATGTCAAGCATCTTTTCATGTGACTGTTGGCCATCTGGACATTTTTGGAAAAATGCCTACTGAGTCCTCATCTCATTTTTAAAACAGATTATTATTATTTTTTTTTTTTGGTGTTGAGTTGTGGGAGTTCTTTATATATTTTGGATATTAACCCCTTATTGGAAATGTCATTTGCAAATATCTTCTTTCATTTCGTAGGTCATCTTTTGGTTTCCTTTATGGTTTCCTTAGCTGTGTAAAAGCTTTTTAGTTTGATGGTTTTGACTTTTGACACTTTACATGTTTATGTTAAAATATCAGTCTTGTTTCCTCATTGCCTCCAGCATAGAGAATGTAGTTAATAATATTATAACAACTTCACGTGGTGACAGACGGAAACTGGATTATTGTGGTAAACATTTTATAATGTATATAAATGTTGAATGACTATGTTACATACCTGAAATGAATACAAATACTGTATGTCCCTTGTTCTTCAATTGAAAACAATTGAAACTACTGTGTTAGGTATACCAGACATATATTGAGCTCTTACCAAGATGTCAGGGATTATGGCAGGCACTGCCCTTAAATAGATACATTACATTCTTTTCCTGTACTTATGGTCTCAACCTAGAGGACTTGAGGTTTTACATAGGGGATTGTTAATAAAAGTTTTCCAGAGAAGACAGAATTTGAACTCAGTGTGGAAAGTAAGTGATGTGGCACAAGAAGAAGTGATTTTCATGTTTGCTTTCCATATTTACTGAGCATCTACTAGGAGGCTAGGTGCTCTTTCCATTGCTGGGATGAGTACGTTATAAGCCATGGCATCTGCCATTTTGGAGTTCAGGGTTTGTTGGAGGACAGAAGATTCCACAAATAATTACTCTATTCCCATAACAATATGAAATGGATAAAAAGGAAATGCAGGGCCTGATGACAACATAGCACAGTGAGAGGATGACATAATCTCTGAGGTCAAAAAGGGTCTGCCCCCAGCCAAGACCTGAAGAAAGGGAACAGTCGACTGGATCATGGGTGAAAGAAGAGGCTCCAGAATGAGCAAAGCCTTACGATTTGAAAGAGCTTAGTGCTTTGGGAGAAGTAAAAGGAGGCCTGTGTTGCTAGAGGAAAAGGGCATGAGGCTGACAGGCAGGCGGGGCTGAATTGGGCATGGGGGGCAAAGAGAGCCAGGTACAAATTTTAAGGAAGATGAAAAATAAATGTGGTCAGTGGTCCTCAGAGGCATTTTAGGTATGGGATAATCTGAAAGTTCTGTTTTTATTTATTTTTGTCAGCTTTATTGAGATATAATTGACATATAACATTCTGTAAGTTTAAGGTATACCACATGTTGATTTTATATATACACATATATATAAAATTTTATTTATTGTATATAAAATAAATATTGTATTTATTTTACTTATTATATATGTGTGTGCATGTGTGTGTGTGTGTGTATATATATATATATATATATATATATATATATATATATATATAAAATATATGTAGCAACATGATTACCGCTATAACATTAGTCCTCTTCCTTCCATCTCATCACATAATTATCATTTCTTTTTGGAAGTGAGAATATTTAAGATCTACTCTCTTAGCACCATTTGAGTGTATAAGGCAGTATTATTAGCTATAATCACCATGCCAAAACGTTCTTTTTTTAATCCAAACTTTGCTGCTAGTATTATTATCATTATCATTATTAATTTGGTTTTCTCTTGATATAGAAGAACATTGTTCTGAAAATTAGAGCTTGTCTCATCTGTACTGAGGGGAACCAGTATCTTTCTATACATCCCTTTCCGTAGGATTTCCTGATGATCCAGATGGCCTATCTGAGAATCACTGGACCTGAATACTTTTGTCACATGGCAGAGTCTGTGTTTGAGTGTGTGAATGAACAAACTGACCGATTGTTCTTGGATGGCTCAGTCGGCACAGGAGTAGCATGCACTCGAGGAAGCCTGCCTGTGTTGAAGCGAAGTGCCCATCGTTTTGCAGCACCATGTACATGGTAGGCGTGACTATTGTAAATGTGGATAAAGTCAAAAACACTTTGCAGGCTTCTCTGACTCATACTTTTATATTCTGAATCCCCAAACAACTTCTGGATTTCAGGACCAAAAATACTGCTAACCATGAGGTAGTATATTGTTGGGGTCCAGTAGGAGTTGTGCATTGTTATATACCTGCCATTACGTGGTGGCTGGGGCCTGGAAAACCTGTGACTGGCATCACTTTCAGTCCACTCCATAAGGAGGTTTTTTCCTATCATGTTAAGTTTCCCTTTCATTTTTTTCTTCATGTTACTGATCTTTGAGAGAGAGCGAGAGCGAGAGCGAGCATGAGCAGGGGAGGGTCAGAGAGAGAGGGAGACACAGAATCCAAAGCAGCCCCCAGGCTCCAAGCTGTCAGAACAGAGCCCCATGTGGGGCTCGAACTCACAGACTGGGCTCGAACTCACGGACCGCGAGATCATGACCTGAACTGAAGTTGGCCGCTTAACCGAGCCACCCACACACTCCTTAATTTTCCTTTTCAAAAGGGGATTGTATTCTGAACTGTACAGAGGCATGCTTTTGGACAAGGTTGGGGGAAGAGACATCCAACTTTCTCTCATTTTTGCCTCTCCTCATTTCTGTCTGTATATTAACATGGACATTGTTGTATCATTCCTCCACCTCCCTTGTAGTTGAACCTTCAAAGCCCTCAGAGACTCCTTTCAAATTGGCACATGCCTTTGAATTTTAATTTTTATCATCTTCCCACGAAATATGTGAGGTTTTTTTTCCCCTCATTTGGGTTGGATGCTACTTTCAAATTAAGATCAGACTAGTTCTGTCATTATAAAAAGCAAACTGAATCGGCAGGAAATAGACCTCTTGGAACCCTGCTTGTCCCTTTCTTCCTGTTGTGTGCATGCTCTGGAGAAGTGACCCTTTTGGCTGGGTACAAGTTACATCCATAAAAAGGGAACTTCCTATGAGAAGCAATATTATACATATCCCAGCCTTCTTGAGGTTAAAGAATTTCAAAATCTTTAAATGTTAGCTTTGCACCCAACATTTACTAGATAAATACAAATCAAAACCAAAATGAAATATCACCTTACACCTGTCACAATGGCTAAAATCAACAACATAAGAAGCAACAAGTGTTGGTGAGGATGCAGAGAAAAAGCAACTCTAGTGTAGTGTTGGTGGGAATGTAAATTGGTGCAGCCACTGTGGAAAACAGTGTGGAGGTGCCTCAAAAAATAAAAAATAGGAATACCATGTGATCCAGTAATTCCGCTACTGAGTATTTACCCAAAGAAAAGAAAAACATTAATTTGAAAAGGTATCTGCACCCTTATGTTTATCACAGAAATATTTACAATAGTCAAGATATGGAAGCAATCGAAGGTACCTTGAGACACACACATGCACACACACTGGATTATTACTCAGCCATTAAAAAAACGAGATCTTGCCATTGTCAGCAATATGATGGACCCAGAGTATATTGAGTAGGGCTCAATAAGTCAGACTGAGAAAGACAAATATGAATTCACTTACATGTGGAATCTAAAGAACAAAACAAATGAGCCAACAAAAGGTAGAAACAGACCCATGAACACAGAGAACTGGTGGTAAGCAGAAGAGGGATAGGGAGACTGGCAAAATGCGTAAAGGGGAAGCCTATACAGGCTTTCAGTTTTGGGATGTCGAAGCCATGGAATGAAAGGTACAATATAGGGTATATGGTCCATGATATTATAATAATGTGAAATCGTGACAGATGGTAGCGACACGTATAGTGAGCACAGCACAACATATAGAGTCGTCCATGCACTGTGTTGCACACCTGAACTGATGTAACATTGCATGTCAACTCCACTTCAGTAAAAAAGAGAGATTGGGGCATCTGAGTACACTAAAAATAATAAAGTTTTCATGTGTCAACTATACCTCAGTAAAGCTGGGGAAGAAGTTTTCTCATGCAAGAAAAAATATAACAAAGTCAAAACGCAAATGAAAAATTAGGAGAAAGTATTTGCAAAAATACTCCTATTACTATTTTTTACCAATTTTTAAAGTTTATTTATTTATTTATTTATTTTGTGTGAGAGAGAGAGAGACAGTGCATGCAAGTTCACGCAGACACATGCTGTTGGGGAGAGGGGCAGAGAGAGAGGAGGGAGAGAGGATCCCAAGCTGGATTCTGGGCTCTATCTCACAAGCCATGATATGACCTGAGCCAAAATTAAGAATTGGGAGCTTAACTAACTGAGCCACCCAGGCACCCCTAACATGTGTAATTTTCAAACATCGAGGAAATACTAATATTTATTTAAAGTGTCAGTGTTCTGGGGTGCCTGGGTGGCTTGGTCAGTTAAGCGTCCGACTTCAGCTCAGGTCATGATCTCACAGTTCGTGAGTTCAAGCCCCGCATCGGGCTCTGTGCTGATGGCTCAGAGCCTGGAGCCTGCTTCAGATTCTGTGTCTCCCTCTCTCTCAGACCCTCCCCGACTTGTGCTCTGTCTCTCTCCCTCTCAAAACTAAATAAAACATAAAAAAATATATATATATATAAATAAAGTGTCAGTGTTCATTTGGGAAAAAAATAGAGAATATTTCTTTTTTATTGGAAAATTAGATTATCTCTCAACTAAACTTATGAAAGAAAAGATGCGGAAATGAAAAAACAAATATTTTATAGAAAAGGCAAAAGATATTTTACAAAAGAATTCAAAATGATTTTTAAACATATGAAAAGATTTCAATTTCACTTTTAAGTAAGAGAAATGCAAACTTCTCAACCATAATTCAAAGATTCAAAGTGTAACCGTATAGTGTGTTGGTAAGGCCATGGGAAAATAGTCACTCTCATATACTGATGGTGGAACCTTGAAGGTACCACCCCAATAGAAGAGAATGTGCACATGTATTATAACCTCTACATGCTTTTATTATTTGATACACCAATCACATATCTGAAAATATACCTGAACAAACCTCTTCCAACCATACAAAAGCATATATTTACAAGGTCAAGGTCATTCACTACAACAGCATGTGTAACTACAAAATATTGATAATAATCTTAAGTGCCCATAAAGGTGATTAGTTGAATCAACTATAGTATATATACAAATGGGGAACACAGTACCCATAAGGAAGACGAAGGAAGGTCTCTGTGCACTGATAGAGAATAATTATCAAGATGTATTTCAGCAAACAGAGCAAAGTAAAAGAGATTATAAATAATACGCTACCTTTGTGTAATAAACAAAGGAAAATAAGAAAACCTATGTACGTCTGCTTATTTTTCAAAAAAAATAGAGGAAAAATAAATCAGAAACCAGTCAAACTGGTTACCAATCCAGGATGGGGGAGAGGCTACAGATAACAAGAGATAACGGATGGAGAGACCCTTTTCTGGTAGCTTTGACTTTTAGAATCATGGTAATATTCTACATATGAAAACAATAAAATTAAAGCAGCAAGAATAGAAATAAGACACTAAAACTAAATATAGACAGAAATAAATGAACCCTAACTGCATTTTAAATGAATAACAACAGAAAAGGAAAGAAAGAAAACAAATCCAGGTAACTTTTAAACACAGTATTTTGACATATATGTTCAGTCTAGTGAAAAAAAAAAAAGAACTAATATCAAATCTTGAACTCTTTTTAGACAGTTTGGTTTTTAGAGAGGTATGGTGAAACTTTTATACATGGATTGTAGAACTGGGCAAATGAGTGAATGTGTTAACGATGGGATCAGGATTCTCACTGTGAAAGAAGGGAGATTAAAATACTGAAATATGAAAGTGTTATTAGTTTCCCTTTTTGTTTCAAAAATCAGTTTATTGTACCAAAAGACATCAGTGATTTGTTGAAGTAAGAAACCTTTGGGACTGAATTGGTTTTGAATAGGCTTGGAACCAATAATGCCCTACAACCACCTAGAAGCCAGATTTTTTTGTTAAATACCATTCCCCACGAAAAGAACCAGAGTACTCTTTGAAGAAACATCTAACTCCAGAGCTGGAACATCTGGTTAATGTAGAATGTGAGAAAATACATGCTCTGATTACAAAAAAATTCATGGAAATAAAGAAATAAAATTTAATCAACTTTGTTATCCCAAACTAGGTAGGATTACATATCTCTTTCTATAGTACCAGTATCATTAACTACTTGTTTTTCAGTGAAGATTACCCATACATATTTTTTTCACAAGTGTAATTACCATCTGATACCATACAATGCTATTATAATACCATTGATTGTATTTCTTAAGCTGTGTCTTTTAACCCGTAACTTATGTGAATACCCATATACTTTTAATAAGATAAATTCTACATTTTCCCAATTTCTGGGATCAGCCTATAGTACAAAACTTTATTATGAAGTACTTGATTGGACAATTAACTATTACAGAATAGAATATATATGCTTTCACAAGTGTAATTTATGTTTTTTTCCTAGAAGTTGACATTCATATGGTTGAAAATAATTTTACAATACAGATACAGTATAAAAATCTCACCACCACCACCTTTGTATTCAGTGGTTATTTTGTCTGCTACCTGTGGGTAACCACTTTCTATATTCTTGGGTATTATACAGAAAATCCTTATGAAGAAATAAGCAAATATATATATATTATTTTTTCCATTTTCTTCACAATGGTAGAATACTATATATATATATATTTTTTTTCCGTACCTTGCTTTATTTCACTTAGCAATGTATCATGAAGGTTTTTAACAATCACCATACACATATCTACCTCATTAAGAAAAAATACATGCTCGGGGCGCCTGGGTGGCGCAGTCGGTTAAGCGTCCGACTTCAGCCAGGTCACGATCTCGCGGTCCGTGAGTTCGAGCCCCGCGTCAGGCTCTGGGCTGATGGCTCGGAGCCTGGAGCCTGTTTCCGATTCTGTGTCTCCCTCTCTCTCTGCCCCTCCCCCGTTCATGCTCTGTCTCTCTCTGTCCCAAAAATAAATAAAAAACATTAAAAAAAAAAATTTAAAAAAAAAAGAAAAAATACATGCTCAAAGGGTGACAGAGACATAACAAAAAGACACAAGAATCACCTTCAACTGATCCCAACTGGGTGAATCTGGGACAAATTTAGTGTCAACATGGTTAAGATCACTAAGATATTTTAATCTACAGAGTAAATAAGAATCCATGGGTCCATATCGAAAATAAATGGGTAAATCAATGAATAAGTAAGAGAAGAGTCAGGGCTCACCCTTATGTTAGAGTACCAGCTAATAAATATGGAGAAGAGGGAGTTAAAAAACCACCACTTTGCAACCAAGTGAGGGTTGGTTCATACCATAACTATCAAAAATAGAGGTTTTGAAGTGTCTCCTTGAAGAATGCTTCTTAGTTGCAAGGGAAAAAGTAGAATACGTAGTAGAGAAATGGACAGTACCCTGACTGGTGCCACAATAAACATTATCCATTGAAGGTCAGGTACACATCATGTGCCCCGATGTGATGTGCTGGAAAGCACACATTACTTACATAGTATTCTGACTAGAAATGTGACATGAATCTTTCTTATGAGAGACCATCTTCAAACCTCAAATGTAGAACACTATAGAAAGTAACTGATCTTTACTTGTTAAAAAATGTCAATATCATGAAAGCCAAAGAAAGGTTGAAAAATTGTCCTAGACTGAAGGAGACTAAGCAGACAGGACAAATGTAACGATCCAGACTAGATTCTCTACTGGAGGGAAAAAAATGCCATAAAGGAAATTATTGGGATAATATTGGGCAAATTGGGACAAATCTGAATATGGACTGTAGATTAGATAAAAACATTGTGTATTAATTTCTTGAAGTTGATAAATTATTTACTATGATTATAAAAGAATATCCTCATTCTTAGAAAGGAAACACTGAAATATTAAGTTTTAACATATACAGTCTACCTTAAGTAAAAATTATAAATAATAAAAATACGTCATTTTCTCAAATGAAAAAAATAAATACATACATGTGGATAATAGAGTAAATATGGGAAATGCTAAAGAAAATTAAATCTTATATATACTTCTTTGTATTATTCTTGTAAGTTTCTAGAGATTTAAAATGATTTCAAATAAAAGAAAAGATTCTATATTTCACTGGAAGAAATAAATAGTAAGACAAGCCAAGGAACCTTTGAAAGAATAGAGTAACAAGGAGAGTCATACTCTACCAGTATTGAATCTCATTAGAAAGTTCTAAAATATTAGTCTTATGCTAGTCTAAGTATTGATGAATAGGTCGAAGAAAGAGATCTAAAGGCCCCAAAAGAGACACTAGAAATACATATGTTAAAGTTGGAATTTCTATGTCTTGGCAAAGGACTCATATTTCTAATAAGTTAATGCTAGAACAACTTTATAACAGTTTGAGAAAAAAAATCTTTATCTCAAAAATAACCAAAACATGCATGAGGTACAAATAAGCAGAAACAAATGAAAACCCACACACATGCAATGGAAGAAAAATGCCAAAGAATAACTATCTAATTTAAGAATGAGCAGTGCCTTTTAAAGAATAAAGACAGATGATAAAACAATTAAGGAAAATGTTAATATGATATAGAAATGAGAGATTGCTATATGTAAAAGAAATACCGTAAATAAAAACAAGGACAAATAAAAATCAAAAAATATATCTGTTATGGCCTATAAAAGTTTAACCAAGAGTGATACAATTTTTCATTGTTAAATTCGCAAAAATTTATTTATTTTTTATTTATTTTTATTTTTTTATTTATTTATTATTTTTTTTTAATATGAAATTTATTGTCAAATTGGTTTCCATACAACACCCAGTGCTCATCCCAACAGGTGCCCTCCTCAATGCCCATCACCCACCCTACCCTCCCTCCCACCCCCCATCAACCCTCAGTTTGTTCTCAGTTTTTAAGAGTCTCTTATGTTTTGGCTTCCTCCCTCTAACCTTTTTTTTTTTTTTCCTTCCTCTCCCCCATGGTCTTCTGTTAAGTTTCTCAGGATCCACATAAGAGTGAAAACATACGGTATCTGTCTTTCTCTGTATGACTTATTTCACTTAGCATAACACTCTCCAGTTCCATCCACGTTGCTACAAAAGGCCATATTTCATTCTTTCTCATTGCCATGTAGTATTCCATTGTGTATATAAACCACAGTTTCTTTATCCATTCATCAGTTGATGGACATTTAGGGTCTTTCCATAATTTGGCTATTGTTGAAAGTGCTGCTATAAACATTGGGGTACAAGTGCCCCTATGCATCAGCACTCCTGTATTCCTTGGGTAAATTCCTAGCAGTGCTATTGCTGGGTCATAGGGTAGATCTATTTTTAATTTTTTGAGGAACTTCCACACTGTTTTCCAGAGCGGCTGCACCAGTTTGCATTCCCACCGACAGTGCAAGAGGGTTCCCCTTTTTCCACATCCTCACCAGCATCTATAGTCTCCTGATTTGTTCATTTTGGCCACTCTGACTGGCGTGAGGTGGTATCTCAGTGTGGTTTTGATTTGTATTTCCCTGATGAGGAGTGATGTTGAGCATCTTCTCATGTGCCTGTTGGCCATCTGGATGTCTTCTTTAGAGAAGTGTCTATTCATGTTTTCTTCCCATTTCTTCACTGGATTATTTGTTTTTTGGGTGTGGAGTTTGGTGAGTTCTTTATAGATTTTGGATACTAGCCCTTTGTCCGATATGTCATTTGCAAACATCTTTTCCCATTCCGTTGGTTGCCTTTTAGTTTTGTTGGTTGTTTCCTTTGCAGGGCAGAAGCTTTTTATCTTCATGAGGTTCCAATAGTTCATTTTGCTTCTAATTCCCTTGCCTTTGGGGATGTGTCAAGTAAGAAATTGCTGCAGCTGATGTCAGAGAGGTTTTTTCCTGCTTTCTCCTCTAGGGTTTTGATGGTTTCCTGTCTCACATTCAGGTCCTTCATCCATTTTGAGTTTATTTTTGTAAATGGTGTGAGAAAGTGGTTTAGTTTCATTCTTCTGCATGTTGCTGTCTCCCAGAACCATTTGTTAATGTTCTCCCAGAACCATTTGTTAAAGGGACTGTCTCTTTTCCATTGGATATTCTTTCGTGCTTTGTCAAAGATTAGTTGGCCATACTTTTGTGGGTCTAATTATGGGGTTTCTATTCTATTCCATTGGTCTATGTGTCTGTTTTTGTGCCAATACCATGCTGTCTTGATGATTAGAGCTTCGTAGTAGAGGCTAAAGTCTGGGATTGTGATGCTAAATTCACAAAAATTTAAAAGAAAAACTGGTAGTGTCCCACTTCTAACAAACTAATGCAAGAATAAGTTGACATGAAGTCTTTTGAGTAAAATTTGGTATGCTTATTAATAGCCTTAAAATTTTTCTTTTTTAAAAATTTTAATGTTTACTTATTTTTGAGAGAGAGGGAGACAGAGTGCAAATGGGAGAGGGTCAGAGAGAGAGGGAGACACAGAATGTGAAGCAGGCTCCAGGCCCTTGAGTTGTCAGCACAGAGCCCGAAGCAAGGCTCAAAGCCATGAACAGTGAGATCATGACCTGAGCCGAAGTCAGATACTTTACCAACTAAGCCACCCAGGCACCCCAATAGCCTTAAATTTTTCTAATCTCACTTTGATTTTAAATCAGACATGAAGGAAGACAGCAACACGTGGAAAACACATAAATGTCCAGCTATAGGGCAATGGAAAAGCACTGCATGGCCTTAGATATGAGGGAATGCTATGAACCCATTAAAAGTGAAGCCTTCCTGGATACTGAATGATAATGGAAAATGCTCATGATCTGTTTTCAACTACAAGTATAAAACTCTTTCTTTTAGATAATAGGTAGATAAATAATAATCTATACTTTGTTGATTTAAAAATGATTATCTGCTAAAACAGTATATAACATCTGGAGAACCATAGTAAAAGGAGCAAATAGAAAACAGATACAAATGTATAATTAATAGTATGAAATACATACAGTTTTTATGACATATACAGTTGATAGTGACATATCTCTCATCCCTCAAGTCTTTAAATTTTTTTTTCATGTTTATGTTTGAGAGAGAGACAGAGAGAGAGAGCACGAGCAGGGGAGGAACAGAGAGAGAGGAAGACACAGAATCTGAAACAGGCTCCAGGCTCTGAGCCATCAGCACAGAGCCTGACGCGGGGCTCGAACTCACAAACCGTGAGATCATGACCTGAGGAGAAGCCAGACGCTCAACCGACTGAGCCACCCAGGCGCCCCTCACCCCTCAAGTTCTTAATATGGTATTCAGTAAACACTAAATAATTAAGATCCACCTCCTTGTAAGGTTAAATATATTTGAGAGGGATATGTTTTTGTATCTACAATTGGAATGGAACCTATCCAGGGGTAGAGGTAGAGTTTATTATAAATGGGGGCAATATTTTCAAAGTTATTAATGTGTTTTTGTCCTTTGCCTTTCTGTGTATGTGACCTTGGTCCAAAGCAAGTACCTGGTGAAGAATCCAGATTTACAAAAAGAAATCTAGAGAAGTAACTAAGTGTTAGTCATATTTTACAATTAAAAATAGAATTATGATGGGGCACCTAGGTAACTCAGTTGGTTGCGCATCAGACTCTTGATTTCTGCTCAGGTCATGATCCCAAGGGTTGTGGGATGGACTCTGCATCAGGCTCTGTGCTGAGTATAGAGCCTGCTTGAGATTCTCTCTCTCTCTCTCTCTCTCTCTCTCTCTCTCTCAATCTCTCTCTCTTCTTCTTCTTCTCTCCCTCCGTCCCTCACTCCCTCTTCCCCACTCACATGATCTCACTCTCTAAATTAAAAAAAAATTAATAGAATTATTCAGATGAGTTCTCATTGAATCTATCAAACACTACATCAAGAAAACTCAACTTATACACGCCCCCATGGTATGGAGCAGTGTAGGCACCTCTTCCTTAAAGGTCCAGGTGGTGAATATTTTGGTTTATAGGACACAGTCTCTGACATAACTATTCAATTCTGCACCTTGAGATGTGGAGGTATTTTAGGTAAGTTGAGATCTGCGGAGGGTGGAGGGGCAGGGGGCTCTGGCATCCACACCCAGTATGATACACTTGAAAGAGGTCCCTTGCAATTTCCCTCTCAAATCCTGAAATGTAGTTACATAATATTAAACGTGGCTCATTGTGCTCAGATGGAAGTTTTAGTATGCCAACACAGAGCGCCTTCAGTTCTTGAATGGCATGGATTCCCAGTTGAGAGTCAGTGAGAGTTAGGTGATAGGAGGCAGCATGCAGGCCTGAGGGTCTTTAACAAATAAGAGCCCACATGAGCCCATCCAGCCATAAAGGTTCATGAAATCGTTACCAAGGCAGGCAGCATACGGAGACCAGGATACGGATTATACTAATCAAAGACTCTAACACCAAACCCAGGTGACTCTAATACCAAGCCCACCACAGCAAATTGATAAATGAGGAATTCTGCCTTGGAGACGAAAGGAATAGAGGACTTCTACTTTGACCTAATCTTCATTCAGTCACCTAAGCCATTGATACTCAAAATATGGGTCCATGGACCTGTAGCATCACCTGGGAGCTTGTGAGAAATGCACCGTCTCAGGTTTGTCCCACACCTACTGACCTATTTAATGCATTTTAACAGGATCCCAGAAGATTTGTAAGCATTTAAAATTTGAGTACTGAATGAGGGCACACCCTCAACTCCTACCTCAAGGCACTATCTCAGAAAGAGAAATGTGGGGCAGGGTGATGAGATACAGACTACTATAACCCAGGAATGATCAGAGCCATTCCTGGTTCGCTGGGGAAATTATTAACTAAATGTCTAATCTAATTTAAAGCCTAGGCCGTAATTTCAAGAATCTATTCATGCCCATGTATCTGTGTGTTCTTCCAGGGTTGGTGTGTCAGCAAGAAAGGCACAGAGTGTGGTGGGGCACATGCAGGCCAGGTCATCAGCAGGATCAGGGGAAATGAGCAAGATCTTGCACAATACTGAGCTTGTACACCTTGCTGAATCCCCTGGGGAAGCCCGAGTGAAGGTTGGATTTGCTTAGCAACTCAGGGCCATTAGAGCATGGTGCTGGTAGAAACTTAATTCTCCTTCTGCATCCTGAAGGACATTTACAAAAAGAGACCATGGAAATCAAGTGGAGACCCTCACTTGAACAAGATCTAGGTTCCAATTCTTGTTCCACTGTTTATGAGCCATGTGACCAAAGTACAAGTCACTGGAGTTGTCTCAACCACACTTTCCTGATCTATGTGTGTGGGTAATACAGATCCACATGCCATAGTCCATGATTCTGAAATCAAAAGCTCTAAAAACTAAAAGGTTTTCAGAATGTATTTGGTAGCAAACCTGACCTGACATGAACTCATCTAACTGTAAAATGTGATCTGAACCAACATGGGACCAAGGATTGCCTTTATTTATTCCATTTGGCTTATGTGTCACATGTTTTGTTGCCATCAAAAAAGTGCATGTTCAATGTACAGGTTTCTAAACAAACAAATCTAAATTTCAAAACACATCTGGCTTGAATGATTTGGATAAGTGATTGAAGATGGCAAGCCATTATAGGGATTTAATTTGTGAAGTGTCTAGGCTACTTCAATATCTAGATGAGAATAGAGGCCCCAAATAAATTAATTTCCTTCTCTCTCTTTCTTCGTTCCTAAATATCTTACTTAAAAAAGAAAGAAAAAAGTCACCATGATAAAGATACATAAATATGGATATTTTAAGTTTATACTTTTAATGTCTTTCTCTAAGGTATGTAGGGTAACCATGATTGTGTTTTGTAAAGAACTGAAACACAGCAAAATGAAACTCAGTGAATGAGCATAAAATCAGCCATAACAATATATATCATGAGTAGCATTTTCTGGAAAGGGCAGGAATTAGTGGTAGTTAAGAACATGAGATTTGGTATCAGGCAACTCTGGGGTCAAGTCCAGGCTTTGTTTCAGACCACCTTCATGAAATAGCGTATTACTTGGATAACTAGGTTGACTTCACAGACCCTCAGTTTTCCAAACTATAAAATAGGTATTAAACCTTTACCTCCGTCCTAGGTTTATGCCAAAGATTATATATATATATATATATATATATATATATATATATATATATATATATATATATGAGATGTATGTAGATCACTTAGCATATAAACTTAGGTTTATGCCAAAGATTATATATATATATATATATTTATGAGATGTATGTAGATCACTTAGCACAATGCCTGTCAAATTCCTATTTGGTAATAGTAATAACTTAATAATTGAAACAATTATTATTAGAGATTAAAGCTACAGTTGACTAGATACTAAATCACCTAGATTCATTAGACATCAAAAGTCTGAAAAATTATTTCAGTTCCACATTTGATTATGCATTCGGTAAAAATATATTTAAAGTTAATTTATACATTAATTAGGTTTTAACACTAACAAACAGGTTGTATGAGCTGCCTAACATATTTTGACATGCTAACAGCTACAGGGCATATTCTCACACTAAATTATAATTTTGTAAATATTTAGTTTGTCAAAGCCACAAAATAATTACTGCATGAGACTTCTAACTGTTAAATCTTACCCTGAAGATTAATATACTATGTAATAAACAGAATCTAATTGCTACTGTGTGTAGAATTTCTATAACACCCCCAAAGTTATGGTAAGTACCATTAATTCACTCCATCTGAACTTGGGAAAAATTAAGAAACCATTGACGCACAGTTGATTTTACACATTAGCACATTTTAATTAAATCTCTCAGAGTCTATAACAATATATGTGGGTCTCATTAACTAACTCATCAAGTTTCTAAGTGGACAAAAGAGTAAAATATTTGAACTTAGGCAAAATCATTAAAGAGGAAAATTTGCCAAAACTGGTTTAAGTCTATAAAGAAAACTGGCCTTTTAGTCTATGCTGATTCTTGGCTTTCTGCAAATATGCATTCCTAGGGAAGCATGAGGGCATTCATTTCAAAGGTAGTAGGTTAACAATTTAGACAGTTGTTAGCCTACGAGCAGACTCTGATTCAAAAGTTCAAAGAGGTATCAGAGCCATAACTCTAGACTGGGCCAGTTTAAGAGAGCATTAGAAGCCTGCCCAGGAGAAGCTGAAAATTCTTAAAGATCTATGTCAAAGATAAGAGTCTGAAGGAGCAAGGGGATTACTGGCAGCATCTGGGCCAACTGTAACCTGCTTACTCCTTTATTCAAATAGTTGTTGTGTCTCTAATGTGTGCTGAACACTGTACTAGCAATGAATATCTAGGAGGCCTGGCTACAGGGAATATGAGACCAAAGAGGCAAAGAACACAAGGATTAACATCCCTAAAGATTGGATCTAGGATGCCTACGACTAAATTCAATCATGAGAAGTGTAGTCCAGCAGCAGGGAAATAGGCTGAGACACCTACCTAAGATCTCACATGTGTGCAGGTAGTTATCATAGCAGAGATCAAGCTAAGTCAGCATCCCCAGCCATGGGGACTGGTGGGTTGACAGGCAGGGTGATTTGGCAAGGCATTACAATTTGTGAACTAGATTATTTGGATCCCACAGGGTTATTTTGCTTGTGAAAAAGTCCACAAACATGAATATCCCATGATAAAACTCATGTCATAATCTAGCAATGGTGTTACAGAACCTTCCCTGTGTTTGTAAGTGTTTTATAGGTAGGGGAAGGTATGTGGTGTCAGGGGACATATCTTCTACTTCCTGCTGAACTGACCTGACAGTGGGGTTGGAGACATCTCTTCCTTTTCTCCAGTCTCCGGTCAAGATCCAATATCCACAGACTTTCTAGCTGATCTCACACATGTCCTTTATTCCAACATCCTCATTAGCCTCCAAAGACGGTCAGAGCATAGTTTCCAAAATGTTAAAGACATGATTCTAATATATATATAAGCATAGGATTAACATATACTAAAGGCATTATTTAACTCATTAATGACAGGACAAGCAAGATGGTTGCTATGAGTTGTTTCCCCCAAAATGATATGTTGAAATCCAAATGCTGAGTACTTCAGGATGCGGACTTCCTGGGAAACAGGGTCGTTGCAGATGTGATGAGTTAAAGTGAGACCATTCTGGAATAGAGTGAGCCCTTAATGCATGGTGACCACTGTCCTTATAAGAGACAATCTGAAGACACAGGCAGATGCCGAGTGACAATGGAGGCAAAGATCGGAGTGATACAGCTCAAGCCAAGAAACACCAAAGACCACTGTGCAACCCCCAGAAGCCATCAAGGGGCAAGGAAGGCCACCCTCAATAGGTTTCAGAGGGAGCATGTCTCTGCCAACACCCTGATTTGAGATGAGAAGACATGATTTTAGACTCCAGACCATGACAGGTCTCCTGTTCTCCAGTTCTGCTGCCGTAAGCCACCAAAGTTGTGGTCATTTGTTATGGCAACTCTAGGAAACTATCCCCTGGGTAAACCTGGCTCAAATAGCATTTGAGAAGTTGGGTATATACTGTCATTTTGGAAAAAAAAAATCTTAGAATAGCCTTGTTAAAGACACAAAACTGATTTATATCCTAGAGAGCAGCCAAATCATTATCTTGGGGGAGAGAAACTACCTCTCCTGGACAAATGTCTACAAGCTATCACATAACACCACAAAGCCTGAGCTTTTAGTGAAATGTGCATGGTAAGTCAAACAAAAGTACGTCCCTTAGATAATTCAAAACCCCATGGGTAGCCCATTAAATAATGTTCCAATAGGACATATTAAAAGGACTTATTCCCCACTTCCAGCCCTTTTGTATGATCCCCAAGATTTGTATCTTTTTTTTTTTTTTTTTTTGACAAGTCCCCTACTCATATGTCTGCCCACTTGAATTTGTTGTTTTACTAGCATGCTTACCTGGCCATGCCTCACCTACTTGCCGACTGTTTGCAAATGAAGTTTGTCATCCTGTCCACTACTCTAGACCTCTGTTTTTGTTCCAGTTCTGATAATAATCAAGCTCCTCCCATTTTAATACACCAGCGCTTGAATGAGTCTGTTCCACTAAGCCAGACTAGAGGCTTAGTGAGATGCGGCTCACTTCAGTACAAAACAAACAAGTTCCTCTGGAAAAAATCTCAAAGAAGGTTCAGACAACTTTCATATGAAAACTTAACTCCTTTGTTCTTTGATGCACTAGAAAGGAGAAATGAAATAGTTTTCATCACCTTCTAGGAGGGTTTGAAGATTACGCCCACCCTGCTCTCTAAGAAAGGAAACAGAGATCCTATCTTGCTAAGAACTTGGACTCAAGGTTTAATAGGCCAGAAAGGTCTTCATAAGAGAAGAAGAAACTGGGGTGAGGTATAATCAACCTAGGTACCACCACCTAGCTCCCAAGCCCAACCTCACCTTCCATCACAGGGAAGGACCACAGCCCCGCCAAAGTGCCTCCTCTCTCTTGCCTCCATAGTATGCATGTGCTGCTACCTCAGTTTGGAACACTTTTCTCTCTCCCCCTCAAGACTCTGGCCCCTCTTCTCAGAAAGGTTTCTTAGAAGGGTTGCCAAGAGAACTTCCCAAGCAGAATGGAGTTGGTGGTACAGAACTGAAGCAGGGTCTGGAGGTCTCCTGCCCTGCCAGGGGTCAACACTTCAGTTAAAGGATTGGTGGAGGGAGGGAAGGGGATCCTGGGAAAGAGATCAGGCAGTGGAAGGGGCACTTGAAGGGGGTGGGTTCTTAGAATAGAGGCTATTGATTATTTCAACAGATCTAAAAATGTACTGCTGGATCCGCATGCACCTGCAAAGTATCAGCCCTGAAAAAGATAAAAGTTGAACAGAAAGAGGAAAACAAAATGACTTGATGAAACTAAGAAGGAAGAAAGGACAGCCTTCCTGCATTCCTCCAGGACAGCCAAGAATACAAGGAAGGTATTAGAGCCCTTGACTCGTGCGGGGAGGGAGTCAGAACTCCCCCTCAATCCACATCGTTCTGGTGGTTGGACAGTGCGAGTTGGAGAACACTCCAGCTGGAAGAATGTTAAGTGACACCCTAGTACAGATTTCCATTTTAGGACTTAAAATAAAATTGAATCCATTCATTTGTCATCCCCTTCCCCCCTACCAGGCGATGCAACCCAAATTGAAGGGTGAAAACCTAGGAAACGTGTTTATATTTTATCTCAGGGTGGTGGAAGTTAGGGAGAATGATTTCTCCTTTCTAGCATCAAGTGAACAGAACCAGATTTTTTCTGGCTCTCAGCTATGGTAAATGATTGGATACATGGCCTGGCTCAGTAAAGTGGTGCCGTTTCATTTCCTGAAAGGAAGAGAGGTTTAAATCCGCCAGACAACTCATTTGTAACAAGCTTGCAAGTGCCTGTGAGAATGCAGTAACCATCAGCCCTGCTTGAACGTGAATGAAACAAAGGCTTTTGACCGCCAATGAAAAAAAATTAAAGGGATTTGTCACTTGGATTTTGGTTCTGAATTCAAAATCAGTGCCAAGGTAGAAAATGCCATAACACATAGAAATGCTGCCGGTGACCTTCTTTAGAAAATGGGGTGAAATATTAGCAGTCACTGGATGAACGTGGGTCCTACACACGATCAATAGGGGTCCTTCATTCCAACAGCAACAACAACAGCAGCAACAACAACAGCTCACGTCGGTTGAATGTACCCTCTGTGCCAGAGATGTGCTAAGGGATAAATCTGAACTCTCTCAAATTGATCTTCACAATAGCCACCCAAAGTCCTTATCATGCCTACCCTGGTTTACAGAGGAGGAAAGTGAAGCTATGAGAGGTTATGCAACTCTCCATCAATAAATGGAGAAGCTGGAATTCAAACCCAGGCCCATCTGACACTAGAGCCCGTGAGCTTAAATACAATGGTGCTATCATATCACCTAATAGCCCAGAAAAAAAAAAAGGGGCGCCTAGGTGGCTCAGTGAGTTAAGTGTCCAACTCTTGATTTGGGCTCAAGTGATGACCTCGTGGTTCGTGGTTTCGCGCCCCACATCAGACTCCAGTGCAGAGCCAGCTTGGAGGCTCTCCTTCTCTCTCTGCCCTTCCTCTGCTTGTCCTCTCATGCTCAAAATAAACGTGGGGGAAGGGGCACCCAATGATGCATCCTGGACTCTGAGTCCAAGAGACTTTGTGCACCAGAGAAGCTGCCCCTGGGGATTAAAACAAACAAACAACAACAGCCACAACAAAAATAGCAACCAGAAAAGAAAATAGAAGACTATTCTTGAAAGCTACCTAACTTTTGTTTTAGTATGATTTGATTTCCTTCCTTGAGATATTTCTTAATTCTGTTAGAATACCTTCCGTGAAATACAGACTGGGAAGAAACTGCCCTAATGCAAGCTAGAAAGCAAGATCAATCAGAAGGCCATTAGAAGAAGAATGAGGGCAAGTGGCTGAACACAGCCAATGCCAAAAGGATATCAGGATCCTTCTGAAATGTTTCAGATGTCTTCAGTGTCAGTTGCTTCCTGAAATGCTATAACTCTGGAGTCAATTTCCCATTATCCACCTGTGAATTCCCCACTCTGCAGATTTATATTGAGGCCTTTGAAGCTTTATGCCTAAAGTGACTCCAATCTCCATGTAACTGACTTCGGAGGTGTGGCTCCCACCTGCCAGTGAGGGCTCACCCCTGGGTGGAATGCCAGCTAGCTGGGCTGTGGTTCCTTCCCCTAGTACCCCAGTTATTCCTCAGCTGCCAACAATGGCCTTTCTTTTATCTCTGTGTAGGTGACTGCCGCGAGTGCTCCTGGAACGGGAAGTAGGAATGGGCACACTCTGGGGAACAGGAATTGATTCAATTTGGCTGGAGGCAAGAATGTATGTATTTTAGTGTAAGAGGTGGATTCACTCACCCAGCTAATAGAGAATTTGTATTACATAAAAATGGTTTAAAATCCTCTGAAAAGAAGGGGTGCCTGAGTGGCTCAGTCGGTTAAGCGTCCAACTTCGGCTCAGGTCAGGATCTCACCGTTTGTGAGTTCCAGCCCTGCCTCCGGCTCTGGGCTGACAGCTCTGAGCCTGGAGCCCCCTTCAGATAAGGGGCGTCTGGGTGGCTCAGTTGGTTAGGTGTCCCACTTCGGCTCAGGTCATGGTCTCGCAGTTTGTGGGTTCGAGCCCCGCATCAGGACTCTGTGCTGACAGCCTGGAGCCTGCTTCGGATTCTGTGCCCCCCACCCCTTCTCTGCTCCTCCCTGACTCGTGCTCTGTCTGTCTGTCTGTCTGTCTCTCTCTCTCAAAATGTTTTTTCAAAACATTGAAAAAATATTTAAAATCCTCTGAAAAGGTAGTATGACAGAAAAGTATAAAAGAAGATCAGACACCAAACTTTGCTTTATGTAAATGTTGTTACCTGCCTTTCCTATTAAAGACATCCTGGAGGACTTGAAGGAGCTTGACCTTTCTACTGAAGCTAATCTGGGCGTGAGTTGAGCGTCCATCGCTCATTGGCTGGGTGACCTTGGGCAAATTACTACTTCTTTCTGCCACTCTCTTAGTGTGCAAGAGGGACAGTGATGGTGCTGATCTTAGGGTTGTTTTGATTATACGCGCACCTCATACAAGACTAGGAACACTGTCGTTTTGAGTTGGTTGGAGGGCTCATCGTTCTCATGGTCATAAATAGCAGTAAAAGCACCAGGATTACTAGTGGTAGGAGCGTTTTCGGTCATAGAAATACCAATAGTAGTAGTAGAGGTATTAACAGGGTAGCAGCAGCACCGTTGTAGAAAGGAGCAACTTACAAGTGTTGGATACGTTTCGAATACGAGTTACCCCCAAAACACAAATATTATGTTTAAGAACCACACATATTTGCATTTTTTAAAATGCTTTGCCTCTAGCTATGAGTATCAAATAACATCTCACCCCGCAATAAGTACTGGCATAACAAATTAAGATGCTTTCCATTATTCTTTGAAGATATTAATTCAAGAGAATTGCTTAATCTTCCTCTTTCTTAATCTATTTAAGCATGCAAAACATAAATGGACTTCCCTGAGACCCTAATAACATGAAATAGAAGATAAGGCCACTTGCTTTCAAATTAAAACAAAATCTATGTTTCTATCTTTGTTCCTAATACAGTGACTAATGGAGCCCTAACACTTTGATCTTACACTTGAAAAATATCAAAACATCTTTACTGTGCAAATCAAGGCAAGAGCTTGTGGGGTCATCTTCAGCAGGTTTTTCCCCCTTATAATAGTAACTGGAAAACCTGTGGGTCCCTGAGGATCATTATTTTAAAAATAATTCTACCTCTAGCAAAAATCCACTAGCTTATCCTTAGTCACATTCTGAAATGAAATTTAGATATTAAATGGTATTGATCTCCATTCAAAAGCTGCTTTGACCACCTCTATATCAATCCCACTGACTTGGAATGAGAATTGGTGGAAATCATTAAGTCATTTATCTTGTCAAAAATCTTGGCAATGTGCCCAGATGTATCAAACACTGGACAAGGCTACTTCTAGTCCCCATTTCTGCAGGGTAACTGACTTCCCATAAGCCCTTCAGTCATACCACACCAGTGCTTTTCCACTCCTGCAGAATCTAGGCCTCTTCCCAGGTCAGACAGCTCTGGGGAGGAGGGAAAGGGAATTTGAAAATACACATCATCAGAACTGATGACATGGACCTTTTAAGATGGATGGTAGGTGGGGGTGAGCATCACATATCCTTCCAAGCAATGTGATGACCTCCAAAGCCCTTGTTCACACTCCCTGGGGTTTTCAACACATACTTCTTCCTTTCTCCACTCAGCAAACACTCATGTAGCTTTTCTCTTGTGCTGGGCATGCTACTTGCTGCTGGATGACAGCAATGAACCCACACAAAACAAAGCCCTGTAGAGCTTATAGGCTATTGGGGGAGGCAGGAAGTAAATAATCAGTTGTGCAAATAAATCCACAAGTGTACATTATGATACCTTCTAGGAGGAAAATAATAACAGAGTGCTGTAAAAGGGAGGAATACGAGAACTGATGAGAGGAGAGGAAATGACATTTAAGCTAAATTATGGGGTAAGTGGGATTTGGCCGGGAAGGAAAACCATTCTAGGCAGAAGGAACCCGTATGGCAATAGATTGGAAGTCAGGAGAGGGTAGCTTCAGTGATTCCACAGGGATGATATCACCCCATGATTTTGGTGTTTGGGTATAGACTCTTCTGCTGAACTGTCTTTGGCATGGCAAAGATGGAGTTTATACTAAGTGCAATGGAATGATTTTAAGCAGGGAGGTAACATAAGTGAAATAAACATAATTAAAATCTAATGAAAGTGTACAAGAGTGTCCCATTTTTTTGTTTGTTTGTTTTGTTTTGTTTCCCCAGAAAATCTCTAGGATTCAGCTTTTCCTCTTGCTTAGGGTGGTCTAAGGCAGTTATTAATCAAGAGAGGTTCCCCTACATCTCCTGCAGAATCAACCAAGGGGGTTGTTAAAAGTGTAGAAGAACCTCACTGCAGACCTACTGGATCAGAATCTTTGGGTACAAGTCTAGGAATCTGCTTCTTCAAGTATCATTCTTATTCCAGTGTCCTGTGCACCAGCATGGGCCCAGCAGGTGCGCCACGGGGAGGGCAGAGAGGAGTTAGTGTCATCACAGGGATGACATGACAGAGACCAGACAAGTACTAGAAGAGGGGCCTGAATGGGAGAGCTGTGTCTCTGGTCAGTGAGCATGGAAGGAGCACAGGACATTTCATCCCCAAAACACAACCTCTAGGAGACCTGTCTGTATTAGTTTGCTAGGGCAGTAATAACCAAGTGCCACAGGTGGCTTGAAGAGCAGAAAATTACTGTCTTACAATTCTAGAGACTAGAAGTCCAAGATCAAGGTGTCTGCAGGGTTGGCCTCTCCTGAGGCCCCTCTCCTTGGCTTGTAGATGCCACCTTCTCCCTGTGCCCTCACATGGTCTTCCCTCCATATGTGTCTGTGTCCTGATCTCTTCTTCTAATAAAGAAGAGATTTTTTTTTCTTTTCTTATTCTTTTTTTTAAAGAGTATTAAGGGAGAGAGAGAGAGGGAGAGAGAGAGAGACAGAGGGGGAGAGAGAGAGAGAGAGAGAGAGAGAGAGAGAGAGAGAGAAGGGATGCACTAGGGAGAACGCGGTCCTTTCTTCAGCATTAAGTGACAGTGGATGGTCTGGATTCAGTTCTTGGCCGGAACAAACTTGGGCTGTGGCTTCAGTGTCAATTCATACCACACCAGTGCTTTTCCACTTATACCAGATCAGGATCCAACCTAATTCTCCTCATTTTAACTAAATTAGCTCTTTAAAGACCCAGTCTCCAAATGCAGTCACACTCTTTAGTACTGGGGTTAGGATTTCAACAGAGGAATGTGGGTTGGGGTCAGAGGGGCGTAATTTTGCCCACAACACCACCATGTTACTTTTTTTCACTTCATGGCCACTTTAGAGCCCACAGAGCAAGAGAATCTTTCTCTGTCTCTTTCAGCTTGGGGTCTCATTGTCAAGTACACCAGTCATATTTTCTGACTTACCATAGGCTCCTCACAAGTACAGAGCTGTAAAGAGCCTGCCAGGCTGCCTGGGAGTGTTTCTGGCCGGTACCTTCCTCCTCAGTGGATCCTCTGGATCAGCCATGAGGACGGAGCTCTGCTTGAGTTTCCATCCTCATGTACATGCATGTATTTGTTTCTACTTTTAGTCAAATAAACCAGTTGCTTCTGTTCTTTCTTGACTAATAATCATCTATTCCTCAACTCAATACATTGCACTTAAAAATGTAATTGCTGGCCAAAGCAATATGTTTGTATACTAGGAACATAATACTCAGCTGAAGCAAATTTAATGTCAATAATACCTCTTACAGAACATAAGTATTTGGAAATTGGATGGTTAATTACCAAGAATATTGTTTAAATGTTAGGAGTTCAAAATTGGGAATATAAGGTAGAGATACACTATTCAGACCCCAAGTTGCTCTCAACAGTATGAAAGTAAAATGTAATTATAACATTTTTCAATGAATTGATAGAATATAAAACACATCTTTCTAGCTAAAAATAAAATTTTAATGAATCACTGGCAAGATTTTGAAATTCAGCCAGGTTCCCCATAAATTAGTCTCTATTTCTTGACTTAGAAAGTAGTGACAAAAAGCTTTCTCCCTGTTCAAGTGCATTTCATTCTGAAGATTTTGTTTTCTAATCTTAAAAGAATTTATTTAAACAGCTGTTTCAGATGTTTTATTCTAAATGCAGAATGTGCTGGCCTTCTCCAACTGCCACACATAACCATTTATATAATCAGCTCCCACTCTGTGTCACTGGCATCGAGAAGCAAGATGATGAGAAGACAATTATTGTAAATACCAACCAAATAGTAGGCCTTGCAGTTTGCCCAACACAGCCCTCTCCTATTTTATTATTCTACATGACATGTAAATCTTAGGCATCATTTGGTGGTTCCAGTGAAAGACAACAAGCCCCAAAAGTTTTCATGGGAATTAGCACGAACAGGATTCTGAGTCATCATTTCTGATCCAGTGGTCCTCAAAGTCTGGTCTCTGGATCAGCAGCCTTATCAGTGCCTGGGAATTTATTAGAAATGCAGATTCTCAGGCTCCCCATCCCATATTTTCTGAAATGGAAACTCTAGGAGTGGGAAGGGCAGCCATCTGTGTTTTAATCAGCCCTCCAGTAGCATCTGATTCCCGTTCAAGTTTCAGAACCACTGGTCTAGTCCAAAGTCAGAGCCCTAATGTTCCTCAAAGGCACATCTGACATTGAGTATGGGGATGGGGTGGGAATAAGGAGAGTGGGGAGAGATATAGAAAGGGAAGAGGGAAGGCAGAATGTGAACCCAAGGAAGAAAACCAGTCAGGGCTCATTTTAAGCTTCAGGTACTGACGTCAATATAAGCACCTTTCTCTTACCTGTTTCATATATAGCTTTGTTGAAAATATCATTTTTATGCTAATTTTTTTTTGTATTTAAAAACCTTGTTCCAGGAAGAATTCCCTTAGAACATAGGAAGAGGTGCCTCATGCTATAGACATCCTATGCTCAGCCCTCTTCCAGTGACCTCCTTTTCACAGGGACATGGGAACATGCCAACCTGGGGCCCAAGACCTTCCAGACTCTGCTCTGCCTTTGAGGTCCCAGAACTGCCTGCCCAAATATGCCCAAGTCCATTTTCCAGACCTGTGTTGCTGGCCTCTTGCCCAGGACCATCTTCTGGAAGGTGAACTGTGCCACCTGTGTGCACTGTAGTCCCAAGAAGTCATGTATTGTAAATAATTTTTAAATCTGTTTTTAGTTTTTAAGTTATTCTATATATTATGGTATTTTGACATCTTAAAAAAAAAAACAAACAAAACTTTCTGGCTGGAGGGAGACTGTCTCTACTGAGGCAAGCCAGTTTCTACAGAAAACAAAGGACCCAACCCTTTGCACACCTTTGACATGCAAACAAACCAATCTTGAGTTTATACTCCAAACACTTCCTTATCTAACTCTTACACACTACACCCTAAATCATCCCAGGGCCAGGTGCCAAGTGACTGGAGACAATTTCTTTAGCTTAGAGCCCTCAGAAATTCTTCAAAATAGCCAATCCCAAACTGTTAACCCAGTCCTGGGTCCTGGCTTCACTTTCCTGAGAAAACTCCAATAAAGGCCATGATTAGTCTAAGCTCTCCCTCTCATTCTCATATTCTGCTTCCTGACCACCCTGGTGTTTTCCCCTGTGGCCCTGCACACCATGCAGTGACTCCCTCTTTGGGCTGTGAGAGAATAATAAACCCTGCAAGCCTCACTCTCATAATCTCCTGCGGCTGCACCAACTTGACCTTGCAACAGCCAACACATGCATTCTTAAAACAGGGCACCAAATAGCAGCTGTGTAGATGGAAGAGGGGTGGTGGTGCACAGGGCTGGCAGAGCCTAGAAATGTTGACTTGGGTGTTCACCCATGGGTATACAAAGGTCCCTCACAGTGTGGGATGTGCCCAAGCCGGAAAGAGAAGCCTGTGGCCCCAGGTTGAAGCAACATGGATGTCCATGGTCCAGGCTCCAAACTCCAAGGAGTCCAAGAAACTTAAATTTAGAGCTGGCCCTTCAAGTCATTATGAAGGTATATTTGTCAAGATAGAAAGATAAAACCAACTCTAATTAACAGTTTGTTTACTTGATTTATAACTTTAAATTTTTATATACTCCATTTGTACTTTTTTCAAGTACCCAAAGGTCAAGAGAGAGCCTGGTTACAGGGTAGGAAAAGTAAATGTGTTTTGCTTGGGTGGTTTCTTGCAATGCAACTAAAACTAAAATTTATCTTATCTTATCTTATCTATCTTATCTTATCTTATCTCATCTTACCTGTTTATTTTATGCAGTAGCTTCTGGAAAAGAAGTTTTCCCATCTATCTTGAGGAAGAGTGAATATCTAGAGGAAATGAAAACATTTCTGTATTCCACCTGTGCCATTTTACTTCTAAGGAAGAGTAAAACTACTTTTGTGTTGTCAAGGATTTAAAGTCGAGTTCTAATGAATTAATCAGTTCTTCAGAGGGACCTGTGTGGGATTCCATTATTGGGATAGGAATTTTGTCTTGTTTATCACTGTGTCCTTAGTGTCTACCCAAAAGCCTGGCACAGAATATGTTCTTTCTTCCCCTCCTAATCCATTGTAATTATTATTATTATTATTATTATTATGATATTATTATTATTCAAATCATTTTTAAGATATAAATTACAGGTAAAAACCTATATATATATACATACAACTCATGAGCTTATGAATAAGTATACACCCTACACACATGAAACCATCACTACCATCAAGGTTGTAAACCTGTCACCTCCAAAAGCTTCCTTCCACCCACTTATCTTATTATTTATGAGTATGTGGTAAGAATATTGAACATAAGATCTGCTGTCTTAGCAGATTTTAAGTATACAGTAGAGTATTGTTCCCTAGGTACTTCTCCAGACTTATTTTTCTTGTGTAACTGAAAATCTGTACCCTTTGACCATCACCTTCCCATATTACCCCTCCCCCCAAGCCCTGGAAACCACATTCTATTCTATGTTTCTATGAGTCTGATTATTTTTTAAAAATTTTAAATGCTTTATTTATTTTTGAGACAGAGAGAATATGAGCAGGGGAGGGGCAGAGAAAGAGGGAGACACAGAATCTGAAGCAGGCTCTAGACTCTGAGCTATCAGCACAGAGCCCGACCTGGGGCTCAAATTCACGAACCACAAGATCATGACATGAGCTGAAGTCAGATTCTTAACTGACTGAGCCACCCAGGCACCCCAAGTTTGATTATTTTAGATTCCACATAGTAGTAAGTTCATGCAGTATTTGTTTTTCTGTGTCTGGCTTATTTCACTTAGAATAATGCTTCCCTGGTCTATGCATATTGCTGCAAATAGTAGGATTTCTTTCTATTTTACGGTTGAATAATATTCCATTCCATGTATATATCATATTATCTTTATTCATCCAGTGATGGACACTTAGGTTGTTTTCATATCTTGGTTATCGTGAATAATATTGCAGGCATCTCTTTGAGATCTGGATATATATATCCAGGAGTGGCGTTGCTGAATCATATAGTAGTTCTGTTTAATTTTTCGAGGACCCTCCATACTGTTTTCCCCAATGGCTGTATCAGTTTACATGCCCTTTTCTCCACATCCTTGCCAGCACTTGTTATCTCTTGTTTTTGTCGTTATTGTTCTTGTTCTTGTTGTTAATAATAGTCACCCTAACAGGTGTGAAATGATAGCTCATTGACATTTTGATTTGCATTTCCATGATGATTAGTAATATTCCTGATAAATGTTTGTTGAAAAAATGAAAGAAAAACAAATCACTGAAGGAACCAGTTTTAAAAAATCCAACTTTCCAAAGTATATTAAGTGTACCTTAACAATCATTTATTGGCCCCCTGCTGTATGCTGGGCAGGAGACACCAAGATATGGCGGGCATCAAACCCATCCTTGAAGAATTTACAGTTTGGGGGAGACAAATACACAAACCAATGATTTCCGCAGGAGCTGGCAAAGGCATAACTGTTCATCTTGTCTTTGCAGGGCAACTTTTTATCAGAGTTTTTGTATTTAAAATTCACCGAAAACCCTGTGGTAACACCTCCAAGGGGACTAAGCGGGCAGGGCCCCTGAATGTTGGCAAACTAGTCATAGACACTAAGGTTTCTCTTATCCAGAAGAAATCTCAGTTCATTTGCTCACTTTGGGTGTGGGGCGAGGATGTTAGTTGCAGGTGAAGGTATCATAAAAACAGAGATGCCACATCTCTACACACAGGTCGTATTTCACATTGTTCACTTGCTTCATGTCAGAGTGTGATCCCACAGCTGCAAATAAGACAGGGTCGCTGCTCAGACATTTACTTCTAATGAGATCATCAAAGTGAAACTAACAAAGAATGTCTATACTTTGTCCATTTTACAGTCATCTTCCATTGTATGCCCTGTCATTAGGGGATCCCAGCAAGGAAGTCATGAACAGTGTGAGCTGGTGTTTTACTAAGCTTTCTGCAAAATTCCAGGACTTAACAAGCCTGATAGGATAGAAAGGCATTTTCTATACACTGGCTTGTACACTACAGGTGTTTTCCTGCGTGAAACCCTTCAAGGTGCAGTTATCCAAAGGGCAAGACCTGCAATTTAAGGTCTATAAGACGGATCAACACCACAGAGTAAGATGTGCCACCAACAGATGATGAAATAAGTGGATCATGTTTTGTGGCAATGCCATCAATGAAAATTCTTCACATTTTTCTGATTACAATGTAGACCAATAGAAGAAGCCAGCAAGCAGAGGGAACTTGCCCTAGTCAGCAAATTTCTCAGGAAACACCCACACAGAATTTTAAATCAGCTTTGAATTCAGCAAAAAATTGCCTTTTCCTAAGTTACTTCCTGGCTGACAATGAAAGGTATTTTTTAAATTATTTTAAAAATAAGACTATGTGTAGGTAACATGACCAGATTTGTCAGACCAGATGGCATAGCTGATTAGCTGACATTGGAGTTCTACATTTGGCCAACCCCTGTTGATTTTCTAAAATGGAGAAAGTTTTATAAAGTTTGCTTATTATGTTAAACTGCAATAAATTTATCACTTTTTAAAATTATTATGCTACATGGATCCTCCTATTTATGAAAAGCATCCAGCATCTTCAATGCCTGAGGCAATGACTGTCATCATAATACATAAGAAAATCTAGTCCTACCTAGAGGCAGCCCCTGACACATGCACATTCAGTGCTTATAAGTTTCCTTCTGAACCATATATTCTAAGATTTTACATTTTTAAGTGATCTGTACTGTGCATGGGCAATAGGAAAGTTCAAATTCAATGTTAAGACACCATGAATGTCAATCGTGGAAAGATTGACCTAATGGTAGTTCTGTTTAATTTTTTGAGGACCCTCCATACTGTTTTCCTCAATGGCTGTATCAATTTACATTCCCTTTTCTCCACATCCTTGCCAACACTTGGTATCTCTGTAATGGGGTTCTCTGTAATGGAACTGTAGAATCAACAATGGGAGCCTGGGTGTCTCAGTCAGTTAAGTGTCCAACTCTTGGTTTTGGCTCAGGTCATCTCACAACTCATGAGTTCGAGCCCCACATCGGACTCTGTGCTGACAGCACAAAGCCTGCTTAGGATTCTGTCTCCCTCTCTTTCTGCCTCTCCCCTGCTCATACTCCTTCTCTGTCTCAAAAGTAAATAAATAAACATTTAAAAACAAAGATTCAACAATACATTGGTAGTTTGAAGAGCACTTCTCCACAGTGTCCCCCTATGTTACCAGGGAAGGTAGCTGCGCTCTAGGTATCCATAATTAGGGATTATAATATTCTCCCCATGGGGAAATGTCTTCTAAGACTCAAACAAATGACATATATTTTGGAACACAATGTATCTGTACCTAGGTTAAAGAAGTTCCAGTAGGGTTAGGACTTCTTCGGAAGTATACACAACGGCCTTTCTGGCAGAAAGAGTAAATTCTCTGGTAAGAGCTGACAGGACCCACTTAAAATGAAGACAGAAACAAATTCCCATACAGTCTACTTTTTGTTGTTGTTGAAGTATGTTTCATGTTGAATGGCATGCTCCACAATGAAAAGATTCACTTATAGGAACATTGCTCTAACTCCTATATCAGGAGCCAAACAGGCTGATAATAAAAATCTGAGGGATGCCAAAGTCACTCAAGCAAGTGTCCCAAACTTAACAGCCAAATGCAGAACATCCCTAACTCTTGCTTAGAATGGATAAAATACCCTAGCCCTTTCACTATACTAGGAGTCAGCATAGACTAGTGAAAAGAAACAGACTATAAGCTCTACCCCTTAATAGCTGTGTGACCTTCAGCTTTTTTTTAAAGTTTATTTATTTATTTTGAGAGAGAGAGAGAGAGAGAGAGCACATGCAGGGGAGGAGCAGAGAGAGAGGGAGAGAGAATCCCAAGCAGGATTTGTGCTGTCAGCATGGAGCCCAGCATGGGGCTCAAACCCACAAATCATGACCTGAGCCGAAACCAAGAGTTGGACTTTAATCGACTTAGCCACCCATGTGCCCCTGACCTTTAGCTTTCTTGCTCTGAAGTGGGATTAATAATAGTAAACATCTCCTTGGGTTGTTGTAAGAATTAAGTTAGTCATTACTTGCATTGTGCTTAGCATGGTACCGAACACATAGTCAACATTCAATAATGGCTCATCAATTATTATTATATTTAGTAGAATTATTTTCCCATGTAATCATTGTCCTAACACAATCTCTCAACCAGAAAGACTGACGAGTTATAAATTTTAACTCCTTCCAAAATCATGGATAAAAATAACTTCACTTGCTGTTAAAAAAATGGAAACATAACATTAAGGCAAATCTGTACATATATATATACACGTATATATGTATATGTATATACACGTATATACGTATATATATACATATATACATATACATATATATACGTATGTATACATATGTATATGTATATGTATATGTATACGTATACGTATACATATACATACATACACCTCTGATTTACCTTTTGGCAGCCTTTGCTTTTCCAGTGCCCCTTAAATAAAATTAAACCCATTCATTAAATAAACACAGAAGACAGGACACACTGCTGGCTTTGAATCCATTTTATCACTGAATGCTAACATAGAGGGACAGATCATGGCTTGCTGTCATGCAAATAAAGCTAGTTAAGAAATCAGCAGACCCCACACCCTTGTCAGGCTGCTGTAAAGGAATGTGCTCCTGATCTCCTTCTCTGGTGCAGAAAGGGCATTCTGGAGTTCTTTCTTTATGAAGGAGGTGTTCTCACTCTCCATGTGCTGCCAGATTGCTTTTAGGTAATAGGGATGGACAACGTCCACAGAGCCTAACTCTTGCCAATGCAAGTACCTGTAAGAAGCCTGGCTGAGGACCAGCATCAGTGTGGCTTTTCAGGACCAGAGGCTCTGGTGCAGAGGATGAAATGTGGGCTATTGGGTCAGAGGGCTTGAATTCAAATTCAGGCTCTATCCCTTAAGGCTGTGTGGCCTTTGATATGTTACTCTCCGTGCCCCAGCATTCCCATCGAATATACAGCTGTGAATGGAAATGGCACCCACAGTCAACCTGAATCTAGGGAAGTGCTCAGCATAGCGGCTACTACCTAGTTGGTGTCGAAACAAGCTCTGGGGTCTCAACTGCACTGTGTCAGCCTTGTTGACCCTGTGGTCAACCAAGATTCCCATGACAGGCTGCATTCACATAATTATAATGTGGTTGCAGAACCGTTCACAAATTATATCCAGCTTCAAAGTTCATTTGAGGACAGAAGGACAGGGAAGCAATTATTGATCTGTCTTATAGATAAAGAAACCAGGTGGTTGGCTATCTGAGGCCTCAAAGCTATTTGACAGTAGGGCTAGAACTTCATTCCAAGCATCGTGACCAGAACGTTTCCCGCTCAAAACCTGTAACTTATCACGTCTTCAACAAATATGACTTTGCTTCCTGCCATTTGTGGTGAGAGTGGTGTCTCATTGTCTTTCAAAGTGCAAGTCCTAGAAGAGGGAAGATACAGATGCAGAGTCCCCCAGCACAATAAGAACAGGGTTCACTTGCCTGTGTTAGTTGTGACTTAGTGCTTTACATGGGAGGTCATATTTCATGTTCAAGGATTCTTGTCCAAAATATATTAGATCTTTCATGCCTCCAGTGTGTGGTGGTCCTTTCTGGTCTCCTCTCACTAGTATGGTCTCCATTACTTCTCAGGAAAGATACATGCAATATCTTGGGGCAGAGTGTGTTTTCCAAATAGGATCACCATCGTATCTCTCATTCCACATTTTGTTTTTTTCAATGTGACCTGATACTTTTCCCATTTAGGGGTGGAACCTCTGTTCCCTCCACTTGAACCCGGGTGGACCTTGTGTCTGATTCAACCAGAAGTAGCATCGTGGCAGAAGTGATGCTGTGGTACATCCGTGGCTAGATCAGAAAATGTCGTGTACTTCTGCCTTGTTCTATGAAGAAGCTTGCCCTAGGGACTCAGCCACCATGCTGCAAGACAATCCAAACTGGCACATGCGTTGCAACCACAAACAGTCCATGGGCAAGATATTCTGACCTACAGCCAACATCAACCACTAGACACGAAAGGGAAGCTACATTCAGGTTGCTTTAAAATGTATGCAAGATTTGTTTTAGCCGAGTATGGTATGACACACAGACATGAAAGTGACGGTCACCAAGGAAGAAGCTTGCACTCACAAATCCCTAGAAACAGGAGGCATGGCCACACCATGCTGGAGGACCACACAGGGAAGCTTCAGCGTTGCTCAGGAGGCAGAGAGAATAAGAAGAAAATGTGAGCAAGAACCTTTATTGTGGCTTCTACAGAGGGAACAGGCATGGTGGGCTTAGAATTGTCTAGTTTGAAAAACTTCAGTGGGCTCAGGGGTATAAGTATTGTCTCTCGTTGTCTGGTACCCACACCTGAGGTGATTAGGGCAGGCTAGTGGCCAGGGGTAGGAGAGTCTGATAGACCAGATGGTTGGGGTAATACCTCTGGATTGCTTAGTTTGCATATGAAAGGGGCACTCTTGGGTGGGACAAGTGTCAGCTATCTCTACAAATGAGCTAAGACAGGCAGTCCCCCAGTATCAGGAAGGCCTTGGATGTCAAAGCATCACAAATATGGAAATTAAAAAGGCATGAGTCCCACAGATTATTCCAGCCCCAGCCATCAATTCAACCCCCGAATTATAGTCTTTCCAGCTGAGGCTCCGGACAGCTTATAGCAGAGAAAATCCATTCTTACTATGCTCTGTCCGAATTCAGAACCATAAGTAGAGTCACCACCTGGTTGCTTTATGCCACTGTGTTTTAGACTGGCTTGTTATGCAGCAGTAGATGACTAATACAAAGTTTTGGCTTACATGGTGATAATTCCGATCAACCCTAGTTTATTTTACCATGTAGAAGGGGGAATCCCTGATCATTTTGTGTCTCTTGACATTACATTTTCACCAATTAGTGCTTATGAATGATATGGAACTGTGTTTAGGTTATGTTTCCCTCTGTCTAAAGGAAGGGCTTGCTGAGATGAGCGATGCTAATTTTTCAATGTCCTCGTGAAATTTCTCCTTATTAAGAGACAAGCTGCGATTCCTAAATCTGTACCACCCGAGGCTGCCCCCGTGAAAAACACACACACTGCCCTTTGTTGGCAAAAAGAATAGAGTTGCTGTCATTTGTATAGTACTTCAGCATTCATACACAGACGTTTATTTTTTTTCTCACCAAGGCACCGATGGCAATTTCCCTAGTGGTAACAGGTAAATAGAAAACTTAAATCTTCGCAGTTGATGCTACATAATATTTCCAAGTCTTTCATCGAGCTGTAACCATGTAATTTCATTTACCTATAATTCAAAGGTTCATTGTCTTTTCTGTGGAAAAAAATCTGTCAGACAGGGAAATACATAATGTCCACAGAGAGACATTAAATTTTTCACTGGAAAGACACAATTCCTGCCATTAATCTATCACCTATTTCCCTAGCTCATCCTTATTTGACATATTTAATGAAAATCACTGATGGCTCCTAGTATCATTAACTAATCTCTAAAATGAAGCAGAGAAGTTGCATATTTCACATTGGAAGAAGGATGAACCCTTGAACCCACGAACTGCGAGATCATGACCTGAGCTGAAGTCAGACCCTTAACTGACTGAGCCACCCCAGGCACCCCATATTATAAACACTCTTAAATGTTTATATTGGAGAGCTCTTGCAAGGGTTGTCAGTGGGATTAATTCATAGCAGTAAAATTGTTTCCTATCTTGAATTATAATGGTTTATAGTGAGGCCTCTTCACTGTCTCCTCTTCTGGAGGCTATTGGTTTCCTGATTGTAGAATGAACCATCATCATTATGTATTTATTGATCAGGCTTTATGCAGAGTACTTTATTTTTATTATTATTTTTAATGTTTATTTTTGAGAGAGAGAGAGAGAGAGAGAGCAGGGGAAGGACAGAGATAGAGGGAGACACAACATTTGAAGCAGGCTCCAGCCTCTGAGCTGTCAGTGCAGAGCCTAACTGGGGACTCGAGCTCAGGAACCATGAGATCATGACCTGAACCTAAGTCGGATGCTTAACCTCCTGAGCCACCCAGTTGCCCCTAGGCAGAGTGCTTTATAGATATATGCCATTTAGTCCTCAGACCAACCCTCTGGTGCTGGGTATTGTTATTTTAATTCCACAGATGAGGAAACTGAAGCTAAAGTCAAGTAACTTGCAAAAGCAGGTTGTATTTGCACTCCATTTAGGAGGCTGTGTGCAAGCTGACTCCTAACCACCCTGCACTCCCACAGGCAGCTGATCCTCTGAGATATTTGCGCAGTGGTTATGCCTGGAACAAAGCAAAAGGCAGACTTGCCCAGAAAAGAAAACAAAAGTTGTTTAAAGAAAAAGGGTTTCTTCCTTAGGCCACAAATTGTTCTAGCAATTCTATTGGGTATTTTCCTTGAGGGCATTTATCTTCTGGAAGAAATCACTTAAAAAAAAATCTGTTTTGTGTTTGGTTAATAGCCATGGTTCCATTCGTACTTCCCTGTATGGACAGTTTATTTGCAAGTTTTTAAGAGAAATTCTAACTATATTTCTTTGCTAGAAAAACAGACAGGGAAAAGGAAGCCTTTTGTGATTAAAAAAAAAAAAAAGTTTGACAAAAAATTCATTCATTTCTCAAATTTGTATCAAGCTTGTACTGTATGCCCGCTGTTGTGCTACCAGCTAGAGGGACAAGCAGGATCGAAACCCCTGAAAAAATTCAAAGTTTAAACAAATGTGTGGATGTATAAGGGGATCATGTGTGATTTTCAGAGATTATTCTGGAGGGTCAGGGGAGGCTTCCTTTGGCCACATGAGAGGGGCAATCTGACAAGAGTGAGGGTTAACCAGGTCGGGCTGACATGTGGTGGGTTAGAGGTAGCAGCAGAGGTGGAAGGGGGAGGCTGGACATTGGCGGCGGCATGAACAGCAGGTTCAAAGGCCTGGTGTGGGGTCCTGGCACGTCTGGTCTCAGGAGCCAGAGGAAGCCGTGTGATCTCAGTGCTTAGAACGAGAAGAGCAGTTCAAGGAGAGGCTGCCTTTGGACACTGCTGGTAATGATTCTTCATAGGGTAGCTTTATTGACCCCTAATTCACATACTATGTAGTTTACTCATTTACAATGTACAATTCAGGCATGCCTGGGTGGCTCAGTCCGTTAAGCATCTGACTCTTGGTTTTGGCTCAGGTCACCACCTTGCGGTTTTGTGAGTTTGAGCCCTTCGCTGGGCTCTGCACTGACAGTGTGGTGCCTGCTTGAGATTCTCTCTCTCTCTCTCTCTCTCTCTCTCTCTCTCTCTGCCCCCCATTCTCTCAAAATAAATAAATCAACTTTAAAATTATGTAATCCACGGTTTGCAGAGTTGTGCAACCATCACCTCAGTGAATTCCAGAATATTTTTATTACTCCCCAAGAAACCCAGTACTCATCATCCTCTATTTCCACGCTCACTCCCCCATCCCCTTGCAACCACTGATATACTTTCTTCCTCTATGGATTTGCCTCTGTTGGACATTTCATATACATGGAATCATACAGCATGTGACCTTTATTTCTGGCTTCTTTCACGTAGCGTGATGTTTTCAAGATCCAGCCATGATATAGCTTGTATCAGTACTTCTTGCCTTTTTATTTTTGCCAAATACTTCTTGAATTTTAGTGCTGAGTAAATTGTTCGTGATGTTTTATCTTTGTTGTTGTGTAGCGATTTTAGCAGCGTCTAAAATACCTCAGAGATTTGAAGTCCTAAAACAAGCTCACCTTGAAGACAGTAGAAACATGAAATTATATCCTGGTTATTAATTGTTATTCTTAAAACATATAACTATCATGCAATAGCATTTTTGCAAATGGCCAACTGTGACCTCCAAAATAGGAGAGTATGTATTTTCTCCTTTGAAGAAATAAGAACTCCAGCATTTTTAGTGCCTAATTTTTTGCAATGCAATATTATGAGAGCATGTAAACATGACACATTTTATAATTTCAATTAAAGAACAAGGGCTTATATAGACTTCTTATACTTTCCCAATAATGGATAGAAATTTGTTTGAGGGATGGTATGTAGGGAATTTTTTTGTGTGGAAACGTTTGAACATAGTTATTCCTATTGGAAGAAATCAGTGGAATAACATTACCTTCCAGCAAATGTTTTAATTGTTTTAGAACATAATACTGTAATACTATAATAATCTTGCCAGGTTTGTTCTACCCTCTTTTTTTTTTTTTTCCAGTCATGCCAAAATAAAAAGATAGAAGTAGAATCAGATAGTAATTACTTTTCTTCCCTTGCTATATGAGAAACTCACTCTGGAAAATAATCTTCTGCTGTCAGATTACTATGAATCGCCCCGCAAAAAGATAGTACAACAATGTACCCTGCCACCTCAGCTGTCACTTCTTTGTTCCTTGGCTAAAAAGCTCATCCTGTTTTTTTTTTCCCTAAGTGTAGAACAGTGGGATGAGCATAGACTTAGAAAGAGCCAGGGAAAAACGAAATTTGAATTGGGACTCCGTGCCCACACACTGCGAGGCTTTGGGCAAGTTACTTAGACTCTCTGAGCCTCTACTTCCTCATGGGTGAATTAGGAATGATGACATCTCTATCATGGGGTTCTTGGAAGGACTGAATTAGATAGCATCTGTAAGCAAGCAGTAGTGTGCCTGGCACACAGGAGAAGCTCATGAAGTGGCAGTTATTAAATAAGGAGGATTTTTAAAAATTTATTTATTTAAGTTCAAGTTAGTTAACAGTGCAGTACTGCTTTCAGGAGTAGAACCCAGTGACTCGTCTCTTACATACACCCCCCCAGTGCTCATCCCAACGAGTGTCCTCCTTAATGCCCATTGCCCATTTAGCCCATATCCCCACCCAGCACCCCTCTAGCAACCCCCAGTTTGTTCCCTGTATTTAAGAGACTCTTATGGTTTGCCTCTCTCTCTGTTTTTGTCTTATTTTCCTTCCCTTCCCCTATGTTCATCTGTTTTGTTTCTTAAATTCCATATATGAGTGAAGTCATATGGTATTTGTCTTTCTCTGACTTATTCTCTTAGCATAATACACTCTAGTTCCATCCACATTGTTGTAAATGGCAAGAGTTCATCTTTTTCATCACCAAGTAATATTCCAATATATATATATGTATATACCACATCTTCTGTATCCACTCATCAGTCAATGGATATTTGGGTTCTTTCCATAATTTGGCTATAGGGCTGTTACAATTTATATATAGTGCTGTTATAAACATTGGGGTGCTTGTGCCCCCTTCAAATCAGCATTTTTATATCCTTTGGATAAATAGTTAGTAGTGCACATGCTGGGTCGTAGGGTAGTTCTATTTGTAATTTTTTGAGGAACCTCCATACTGTTTTCCAGAGTGGCTGACCAGCTTGCATTCCCACCAGCAGTGCAAAAGAGATCCTCTTTCTCCACATCCTCACCAACATCTGTTGTTGCCTGAGTTGTTAATGTGAGCCATTCTGACAGGTGTGAGGTGGTATCTCATTGTGGGTTTGAATTGTATTTCCCTGATGATGAGTGATGTTGAGCATCTTTTCATGTGCCTGTTGGCCATCTGGATGTCTTCTTTGGAAAAGTGTCTATTGATGTCTACTGCCCATTTCTTCACTGGATTATTTACTTTTGTGTGTTGAGTTTGACAAGTTCTTTATAGATTTTGGATATTAACCCTTTATCTGGTAAGTAATTTTGATTCCACAGGACACAAATGGTCCTTTAGTTGTTTTAGGTCTTGGCTTCCATGTTAACGTAGTGTCCCTATGTTGCCAAGAGTTACACTTACTATTCTTGTCATCCAATCAACCATTAAAAATAAAGTTAAAATTAAAATTAAAGTATTGCAATTAGAATTAGAATTAGAATTAGAATATGAGCTCCAAGAGGCCAAGAACTTTTCTGCCTTGTTAAATGCTGCCTGCAGCTGAGGTATGAGTAGGTATCTCATTAAATATTACAGAAATTAATAAGTTGTGCATCTTCTAGGTCCCAGACTCTATGGTTAGCACTATGGAGGATGTAATAAAATACATGAGCACCTGGTCACTGTTCTCAAGCAATGTGGAATATGAGTTTGAGTAGTATTCGCTAAGTTCCTTCAGGGATTGAGATAGGCCGAGTTACATAGAGGAAGTGTGAGAACATTCAGGCAGCTGTCAGAGCTGCCCAGTAAGGGGCCATGGAGACCTGGACCACCATTCAGGATGCACGATAGCCTTATTGACCCTGTGTGTCTTTAGCTCTCTAACAAGGCTAACATTGCAATAGACTTTGCCCTTCTCACGTCTTCTGTCTTCATCTCAGCTTCCACTCTGATCACAATTGGTTCTTCTTCTTCTTTTTTAATATTTACTTATTTATTTATTTTGAGAGAGAGAGAGGGTGAGAGCGTGAGCATACATATGAGTAGGGGAGGGGTAGAGAGAGAGGGAAATAGAGAATCCCAAACAGGCTCCATGTTCAGCATCAAGACTGACGCAGGGCTCCATCTCACAACTGTGAGATCATGACCAGAGCCGAAATCAAGAGTCTGACGCTTAAACGACTGAACCACCCAGGTGCCCCACAATTGTTTCTTCTGTTGATACAGCTTATTGGGCTACCCTTCTGACTTTGAAGCCTCTCCAGAGAGAAGGTCTAGCTAACTTTCTGGTTGGAATCCAGTTTAGAATATTCCTATAGGAAGGCTTTTTGGGACCAATCTTCTGTGGTTTGTTGCTGCTACCTTTGGCTTCCCCAGTGATCATGATTCCATCAGCTGTGGCCAATGCCAGGGATTATTGGTTACAAGCATGGCAACCTGAGTATTGGGAAGTGTAGGAAACCTAGACATTTCCAGCCTTTTCTCTGCAGAAGTGAATGGATAGCTATCAATAAAGGGTCGTTTGAACTAAATGTCAAGAGACAGACAATGCAAGCCTTGTAGAGAAGATAGCCCACCAGGGTGAGTAATCAGGGTAGAAGGAGGTAGAGTGTAAATCACAAACCGCATCTCATGCTATTTGGTGCCCTCAGGATACATTCAGTAAATGTTTGCTAAGTGATTTATTGAAGGAAGAGATATTTGGGCTATAATATTGAGAGAGTTAGTAGAGGAGAAAGAAGCACAGAGAACTGTGATTTTTAGTACCTGTCTTCCACTTTTGAATTGGCTCTCTGGATTCTCCCTCTGTCTTTCTTGCAGATTCAGGTATATTTATTTGTTTACAGAATCTCAAAATGCTGCAGCCAGGGTTCCTGGGAAAACTATTTTAGATGGCATAGGGATCCCCCAAGTGTTTCCCTGTAAGAAGTTTTCTGTATGATATTTATTATTTTTATGAGAACAAGGAACTCTATGCTCAAATGAATTTAGAAAAAATGCTAGGATAGACCATGCAGTGGTAACAAGTTAGTCCCCAAATATCAGTGGCTAAACTTGGAAAATATTTCTTTCTTGCTTTTGAAAAGTCCTACGTACCTGGAGAACTTTCTGGGGAAGTTAGCTTTTATGTGTTGACTTAGAGGTCCATGGCACCCCCCTCACATGGTTCTGACATTATCATAGCATGGTATTCATGATCTCCTCATGAGAATTGAGAAAGCTGGAAGATGACCCAGGAACTTTTCCCTGCCTCCCCTGGAAGTCACACCCAGGCACATTTCATTGGTTGGAACTAGTCCTAGGGCATTGCCTAATGGCAAGGGGCTGAGAATCTTTCTTTGTCCAGTAGCGGTAGGATAACCCAGATGTGAAAGAAGGCTAGCAATCTCCACTACTCTGAGTCAAATTGTATCATATTTTCATAACTGCAAGGAAGTTTTCCATTTTTTTTTTCCTTTTTTGGAGGTTTGAAGTGGTAACATACTTTACCCATCTTCAAGATGGGTTAATTTTTTGCAGTTTTTCCCAAATTCGTTTGTACATAGAACTCTTCCTTCAAGGAGCACCTTGCACCACTACTATTCCATGGAACATACTTTGATCAATATCGCAATAGGTAATTTATACATCTCCTTTGTCACTGCTGCTATAAGCATCAATTCTCATCTCCCTGGTGGCCGTCTTCCTTGTAAACCTTTATTTTCACGGAAATTGCTCTAAGTGTGCTACTTGCCACTACAATTTATAGCCTGATCTCAATATCTGCAAAGAGCACATGCTAGAAAGGCAAAGCAAACAGACTGTTGGAATATAGCAGAAGTGATTACTGGGTGATGAGGAAAGGCTTGCCAGTCTACTGGTAGTTTTGTTTGTGTTGTTTTAACAGCCCACTGGCCCTTTATTTTAGAAGGATCGGAGATGAAAATATTATCACTCGTGAAATAACAGCTGCCACCAAGTTTCTTTGAACTGCTAAATGACATCATCATCTATAAAGTAAGTAAGTAGCACAGACAGTGGCTCTAGTCAGCTGTTGTTAGATCAAATTTGGTTGGCTTTCAATTCCTACAAGAAACAGGTGCTGAATTCCTGATAAATGGAAGTTCGAATGCTGGGCTCTGAGGTTATGCAGCCTAGTATTGTGTGGGAAAAGCAGCAGTGAATACTTACTACTACATAGATAATAAGCATCAGTCAACAAATACTTATTGAAGATATACTCTGTGCCCCCAAACTATAGTAAACTCTAGGAATATGTCAGAGAGACAGAAATAGAAATAGTAGTGGTAATTCTCATAAAGGTTACAGTTTATTAGAGACAAATGTTAATCAAATAATCACAAGTGTATAAAATAACTTGAGATGAGTATTCTGGGTGAAAGGGATGTATGAATTCCCCAAACCAGCCTGATGGAATATAGGGGTGCAATATGTAGTCTTAACTCCAAGGACAAGGAGGAGCCAGAAATCTTAGAGGTGGCAAGGCCTGAATTTAAACTTATTACTATGTGAAACCATACACTTTAAATTATGCAAATTATTCTTTTTTAAAAATGTTTTTAAATATTTATTTTTGAGAGTGGGAGAGAGAGAGAGAGAGAGAGAGAGAAAGAGAGAGAATGAGTGGGGGAGGGGCAGAGAGAGAGAGGGAGACACAGAATCCAAAGCAGGCTCCAGGCTCCGAGCTGTCAGCACAGAGCCCGACGTGGGGCTCGAACTCACGAACCGGGAGATCATGACCTGAGCCAAAGCCTGATGCTCAACCAACTGGGCCACCTGGCTGCCTGCCATATGAAAGAGTTTTTGAGCCTTAGCTGTTCAGGGACTTCTGAGACAAGAATGACTTCTGAGAAAGACCTAAGTGAAATCAGTTAACTTCAATCGTGGGCCTGTCGGTGGTATCAGCCCCACATCACAACTAATTCCAAGAATAATATGGCCTTGTCTTCCCTAATATCTGGATTCTGTTGGAGTTCCCATGGTAACCTACCTGAAGGGACAGTTGCAAGAGGGCCCATGCATAGTGGTATATGGCTCTTTGGGAAGAATCTGACTGATGGTTTAGACCAGAATTTGGCAAACTTTTTTTTTTTTTTTTTTTTTTTTTTTGGCCAGAGTGTAAATATTTTAGATTTTGCCTGCCACATAGCCATGACCCAGCTCTGTCACTGTAGTGCAAAACCAGTGATAAATAATACATAAATGCATAGGTGAGGCTACCAATAAAACTTTATTTATAAAATCAAATAGCAGGCTGGATTTGGCTCATGGGTCATCGTTTGCAGACCAGTAGCTTAATGCACAATCCACATATACCTGATTTGATCTGCTATCAACCAGTGGGATTTTTTTTCCTTAAATGAAGAAAGGCATTTTGGTGACATCCTTTTGGTATTTCAAGCAGGTCAGCAAATGCAGTGCAATTTTAGGAATATCAGAAAAGATTTTGGCCCTTCCCATCAAAAATGATCCTTATTCATTCTCATGTGATGTTTCAAATTCCCCTGCTGGTACATTATCTATTTTAAGTATTCAAATCCAAGTTGGACACCAAGTTTTCTGAAAGGGAGGTACTTTAAGATAATTCAGTTTTAACACCTTGATGTGAAGGAAGGATTTAAGAATGAGTTTGGAATAAATGGAAAGGCTCTCTAAAGACCTGTCCACTTTAGATCAGATGAAATGGGATGTTGCCAGTAAGAGTATGGCTCCTGCTTCACAGCTTTTATGGATCTGACACTGATCCCCATTTTACTAGAATTTGATGACAGTTAAATAGCAAATATCATGATTACAGTTATTTCAGCTTCTTCTTAGTTGGGAGTGATCACATTTCAAATTGCTGTGCATTCCCCGTAAAACTTCACTCATGGTTGGTGCTCAATATGCTGAATATATATTTTAAAAATTAATAAATGAATGAATGAACACATAAGGGCAAAGACTCTGCTACTTTTTTGTCAGTATCAGTCACTTCAGAATTCAGATGAAAAGAAATAGTTGTATTGCTGAAACATGTGTGTGTGTGTGTCTGTATCTATCTATATAGATACAGACACACACACACACACACACACACACACACACACCTTATATAAGTATTTTTTTTTTTTTTTTGATGACAGGTGAACTTGTCTAGAAAGACAATGGGTAGTTTTACTTCAGTTTCTTCTGAGTCTGGTATAATTTCTGGGTTCAGTGACTGTTGTTGATGGCCATGATGGCAGTATGAACGATGGGGTGGAGTGTGCACTCACCCCAGAAATAGTCCTTGAACATTGCTCTGTGATGAGTTTTTTTCTAAGATCAGTTGCTTTTTTTATGACTTACCTTTTTCTGTTAAAAAAATGAATGCAACATGACTGAGTACATTGCACATACATTCTAGAGTGAGCCAGAACTGAATTATAATCTGACTCTTCAAATTACTAACTGTGTGACCTTGGGCAAGTTATTTTTCTTCTGATATCTCAATTTTTTTCATGTGTGAAATGATAATAATCACAATTTTTAGTTCACAGCATCTTCGTGATGTTTAAATTAGAGAACGTGGTGCTTTGCCTTAATGAGTACTAAAAGCTCTACCTAGAATATAAGAATTGCTCAACAAATATTTGCTACGATGATAATGACAGTGAGGTTCTATACTTTCTTAAGCCTCTGTACATAACGAAGGCGCGGGTATGAGATGAGTCATTCAGATGTATGTACCACACATTGTGAGATCTGAGAAAGTTATGGAGATTTTTTTTTCCTTGAAAGCGATTTAATATTTCATTTGAATTACAAGATAAAAATTTAATAATCATCCTTCACAAGGAAGAGAATAAAGCATGATGCTGTCCCAAACCTACTGTTGCTTGTCAAAGAAAACCTGTCAGTGTTAATGCTCCCCATTGCGAGGACATACCCCTCCGTGCAAAAGTGCAAGCTGTATACACTGCTTGTTTCATTGACTTTGCTATGTGTGCACTGGAGGGAGTTGGAAGGAAAGCTGTGAAAAAAATCACACATTTTCTGTATAGCTTTTAGGCTGTTCTGACCTTTTTTTATACCACAATTAAAGAATTAATTTATTGAGGCCACCATTTTCAACCTCATCATCTGCTTTGAATTTGAACACAAGCAGATTCTGCATAAGCCTTGTCTGGTATATCTGATGTTGGTTAAGCAAAGTACTGTGTTAAAATAGATACAAAACAGATATAAGCTAAAGCCCTGTTTAATGAATGAATATAAACAAGATTGGGGACTATACAGGGAAAAAAATCGAGTTAAATAAGCAATTCACACTATTTAGGAACCCAAGGTGTCAATTGAATGATTGTTTTCCAGTGACCAGGAAGCTAGAGTTCATGGACTGTAATAGCCACTGATAAATGCACCTATATACACATACGTGCATACCCACATACGTGCATACATATGTATATTGTTATAATTGCCCTTTGTCATTCAGTCATCCGTTCAAGATGTATTTACTGAGACTGTTCTGCATGGTGAGTGTTGAAGATACTATAGTCACCAAAGCAGATGTGGTCCTCATCCTACTCTGTAGCTTGCCCTCTAGCACAGGAAGATGATTAGTGTCAGGAGAATGAAGTCCAGGGTTCCATGGGCACATTAAGCTGCCAACTCAATTATCTTCTCTCAGACATGAATTTAGAAGCCAGCTAGGGAATAATAAACAAGTAGGAAAAATAGAGAAGAGAACAAACAATGATCATTGAACTAACAAGAAGAACAAGCGATGGGTTGTTTCCCATTTCTGCCCATCCTCCTCCTTCTGTTCCAGACCCACTTGCTAGGGCTCTGGTTCTACTAACACAGAATTTTTTTTTTTTAATTAAATTTCTACAGTCTTTTGTTCATACTGTTTCTCTACCTGGAAAGTTACACTGTTTTCTCTCTCTCCCTATATCTTGTCCATTCATTAAAAAGCCCTTCTGCCTCCATGAAGCCTTATCTAAGCACTGCCACCCTCATAGACCTTGCTTTCAACCTCCCAATTCTGCACAGTTGGATAGACCATATAACGCAAGTTACTGTTTAGTTACTAGTTAATATAACTACCACTTAGCTGTATTCTGCCACATGTTTTTAGTTTTCCATTCATTAAACTACAATATGCCAAAGGAGTTATTTTTCTCAATTAGGTCCTCTAGGGGGAGTGGGTGGGTGGCTAGGAGAGACGCACAGGGAAGGGAAAATGGGAATGAACTACAGTACCTGTCTGTAAGGAGCTTGCTATTGATGAGGGGCCATATGTCAAATGTGTAAATGACAATGGGTTGAATTGTGTTTCTCTAAAAGATGGGTTGAAGTCCTAACCTTGGAGTATACAAGAATGTGGCTTTATTTGTAAATAGGGTCTTTTACAAATGTAATCAAGTTGGGATGAGGTCATATTGGATTAGAGTGGGCCCTAATCCAATATGACTGGTGTTCTTAGAAAATGAGAATAAAATGGGGCGCCTGGGTGGCGCAGTCGGTTAAGCGTCCGACTTCAGCCAGGTCACGATCTCGCGGTCCGTGAGTTCGAGCCCCGCGTCGGGCTCTGGGCTGATGGCTTGGAGCCTGGAGCCTGTTTCCGATTCTGTGTCTCCCTCTCTCTCTGCCCCTCCCCCGTTCATGCTCTGTCTCTCTCTGTCCCAAAAATAAAAAGAAAACGTTGAAAAAAAAATTAAAAAAAAAAAAGAAAATGAGAATAAAATGCAGAAACATTAAGGAAATGGCACGTAACTATGGAGACAAAGATTGTAGTGATGTGTTTGTGAGCCAAGGAATACCCAGAATTTCTGGCAACATGAGATACTAAGAGATAAGACCCAGCCCTGATGACACCTTGATTTCAAACTTCTCATCTACAGACCTATGAGGGAGTAAAGGTGTATGGCTTTGAGCCACTCTGTGGTTTTTTGTTATGGCAGCCCTAGGGAACGAATACACCATGATGATACCAAGGAAGGACATGAGGGAAACATGGACTAGGGTGTTCTTAGGAGAAAGCAGTCATTTCTATAGGGCATTGGTGGTATATTGAGAGAAGTTTCATGGGTGGGCCTGGGCCTTGCGGTTTAGCAGGGTGTGCACATCTAAGATAGGAAGAAAGTTGAAATTATATTATACTTTTGGGAATTAGTAGGAGTAAAGGCATAGGAATGTATTAGTAGAATCATAACACTAATCGTGTCCAGAGAGAATTAGGGGCATTGGTTTTGCTAGAGCATTTTGTGAGTAGTAGAAGTGGTAGATGAACCTGGCAAAGGAGACTGAGCTTAGACCGTAGAGGGAAGAGTTTGAGCAGCAGCATATGAGGATGTATTACCATTGCTCAGTAGCTAGAGAGAATCATAGAGCATATATACATCAGATGTATGTATGCTTTGGGAAGACTGATCTGACAGTAAAGGTTCTCAAGCTTGAGTATGCCCATGACCCCTTGGAGGACTTGTTATAACACAGATTATAGTGCTCCATCCTTAGAGTTTCTGATCCAGTAGCTCTTGAGCGAGCACAAGCATTTGCATTTCTAACAAGTGCTCGGGTAATCCTGATCCTAATAGTCCAGGAACCACCTTTTGAGGACCACTGTTGTAGAGAGATGGGAATTTGAAGAGACAGGAGGCCAGGAGACCCTTTGGAGCTTAACATAATGAGCAGACAAAAGATAGACATGGGCTGAAGGAGTGTCAGTAGGTATGAAGATGGGGCAAGAGATTTCTACCAGGTGGGTCTCAGGCATCTCATTGGAGAGAGAGGTTCAGGGAGAGAGAAGGCATTAGTTCTAAATCCTTGACTCTGGGAAGTTACTATGGTGCTTTCTTTTTGTTTCTTGTGTGTTAGTCTTATTATTCTCACCAAATTAAAAGTCTCTTGAGGAAAATGACTACATCATTTTGACAGGTTTATAAAACACACACACACACACACACACACACACACACACACGTACGTAAAAACCACCTCTTTGTATTTGGTATGATAATAATAACTAACATTTATCAAATGTATGATGTATACCAGACACTTGGCATAGATTACCTATTTTAACCTTTACCAGCAATCAATCAGTTGGGTATTACTATTTGTTTTATACAGTGGGAAACTGAAGCTCAGAGAAGTTGAGTAACTTACCTTAGGTCACACAGTAATTAAGGGGCTTAACCAGGATTTAGACCAGGCTTTCTGATTCCAGAGTCCCTGTGCTAACTCCCACATTATAGTACCTCATTAGTGATGAGCTAGGTGCCTAGTAGATGCTGGGTCATTATATCTATTTATATTATGTGACAGCCCATATCATAGAGGAAAATTAGCTGATACAGATAATAATAATGTTAATAATAATAAATTCTTCCGTATATCCACTACCCAGTGATAGGCATTGCCAAACATGTTACTGTATATCTTTTTAGATCTCTCTCTAAGCCTGCATATTTATACATGTATGGGGTGTACTACAATGTTTATGCTATGTTGTAACTTTTAAAAATTAAAGTACCCCGAGCAATTTCCTTGTCAATAAATATACTCCTATAATGTCAATGTTAACGACGATTTATTTTTTTATGTTATAATTTATTTAACTTCTTTTCTCTAGATGGGCATCTAGAAATATGTCCTGACATTGAGACTCATTCTATGAATGGATTCTTAACCTGTATCCCTTGGGACATAGAATTCTGAATTTTGTTGGAAGAGATAAAAGTCATATATTTGAATTCTCCCATTTATTAGATGAGAAGGGCAAGGTTCAAGGGAGGTAAAATAGCTTTCCTAGATTCACAAATTAGAACTAGAACTCTTATCTTGCCATCCTTGCATCCATACAGACATCTCCATCCATCCTTCTGTCCATCCGTCCATCCATCCATCCATCTATCCATCCATCTACTGACCCACCCAGTAATTATGAATGACTTTCTACTTTGTGCAAGGTACTGTTCTGTGTATAGGGAATACGGCAGTGGCCAAAACAACCCAAAGATCCTTCTGTCATTGGAGCAAACATAATGGGGTTGAGAGGGTATTGCTAACTCAGTTTCTTTTTATTGACCAAGGTTGCCAATTTTCAAGGCTGCTTGGTTTCATATCTTTTGTCAAGGATGCCAGCTGAATAAAGCTGCTTAATGCTAGACATGATCTTTTCCTCACTGAATGTCCACCAAGGGAAAACTGCATCTTTCTAACCAAAATGAGCTGGTGTAGTCTGCTGAAACACCCTTCTGGGGTATTTTTCACCCACTGCTCAGAGGTATTTAGGTATGCCCTACCAATTTTTAACAGCCCTTCTCTCCTACCCAACTCCTCACACTTGAAGAAACATAATTTGTTTCTCACAAAAGACTGCAGTCAAGCTGAAAAATGCTTTCTTTTGTTTGTCCATGAGCTACCCACAGCTGAGAGATGGGGATGGCAGAGGGTGTGCAGGTGTTTCTTTTGTCATGCATTTCCAGCAAGGACAGAAGTGCGTTCAGAATCCAGACCCAAGGGATTTGCTCTAAAATCTTGCTCTCCTTGTTCTGATGGCCACTCCTCTCCCAAACCTTTTGGAAGCATTTCATCAATTAGAGCAAGTCTAGATTGCTACTCTTAAGTATAAAGTATCAGAAGACATTTTATCAACTCGTAGGTGGCATCAGGCTGTGTAACTGGGAGTCAGAACAACTAGGTCTTAGCTCCCTACTTTACTAAATACAGACTTTTAACTTTTTAAAAGCTCGGTTTCTTCATCTGCATGTAAACACACATAGTTCATATAATTCTGAACTTTTTAATAGTAGTGCTTATTATATTTAATTACATCATGTGTCACTTTTCTAGGGGACCAACTCTACCCCTTTGCCCAGAACTGAGGGAAGACTTCGGGTATGTGAAAATTTCAGTGCTGACACAAGGAAAGTCCTAGACAAACCAGGATATGTTGGTCACCCTAAGTTAGGCAGTAAACGTTAAGAAATTGTTTAATGTATAAAGTGCCAAGGTCAGGAGAGATAAGGAAAGATGGAGAAACTGCCTTTGATTGGGGGAAACTAAGGAGATTAGACAATGCAGTGAGATGAACTGAATTACATCCTGGAGCACAAAAGAGATGTTAGTGCAAAAGGTAATAAAATTTGCCTAAAGTTTGCCATGTAGCAAAAAGTATTATGCCGATGGTGATTTATCAGTATTCATACATATACCATAGTTATGTAAATATTTTTAAATGTTTATTTTTGAGAGAGAGAGAGCGAGAGAGAGACAGATCACAAGCAGAGGAGGGGCAGAGAGAGGGAGATACAGAATCTGAAGCAGGCTCCAGGGTCTGAGCTGTCAGCACAGAGCCTGATGCGGGACTTGAAGCCACAAACTACGAGATCGTGACCTGAGCTGACGTCGAACACTTAACCGACTGAACCACCCAGGTGCCTCTACCATAGTTAAGTAACATGTTGATATGTGAGGAAGGGGGATAGGGTATAAACAGATATTCTACACTGTATCTATAGTGTTTCTCCCCTGCTGGACTGCATGCTTTGTGTGGGCAGGGATCTGTTGTTTCTTGATCTAAGCCCTGTGTCTGATGTATTGTAAGCACTTGATAAATATTTGTTGAATAAATGTTGAATAAATGCATGAAAATTAAATTAGTTAAAATGTCTAGTTCAGAGAATAGCATATCGTTAAGTGCTTAATAAATGTAAGTAAGTGAGTTTTGCTATTTTCTTTCTGTGAGCACTCTTTAGTCTCACGTATTTTATTGGCAACTTTTATTTTTCGAGACTGCCTTCTACATGTTTCCAATGTAAATTTTATAAGGTAATTAGTAGGACATAATGGATACCATTAGATAACCATTCTGTTATTTGGGGGATTAAGAAACTTCAAAGGAATTTTATCTTAAGGTGTTTCTTATACTTTTCCTTTGTGAGTCTTTTGTTTGCTTTCCTACTTTGAAATGCTAATGCCATGATTCCCTTTTGTCTTGTGCATCTTTTAATTTGGGTTTCAATTCTACCAGTTACCAGTACAACTTAAACCTTCTGCCAAAGCTTTATCAAAGTGGTGAGGCAGGTAGGTTTATAAGCCAGAAGAGTAGAATGGGGTGATAGTTGGATGACTTTGTAAGAACAGAACAGAAATGCAATTTGCCTCTCTGGTAGTCTAATACAATGGACTGTAAAGTGATTATTTCCTGTTGATTTCCACTGGGTAACTGTTCCCCTGCCCATTAATAAACCCGTCTTCATTCTTGAAATAACATCAAAGAACCCAAAATGGTTATCTTGAAGCATAACATTTTAGTGTGCACAGTGTCCAAATCATGTCTAAGAAGACTGGTAGTATCGTAAGGGAAATCATCTAAAGAAATATTAGAATGCTAAGAAATACATTTTTAATAGAATAGAGAAGCTAGCACCTATTCAGCATATAATTCATGCAGGGCATGATTCTGTGCTTTCAGCTATATTATCTAATTTAATTCCCTTACAGGTTTTTGTGATGAGGTTTTCTTATCTCAGGTGGATGAGGACATGAAGAGTAAGAAATATGAAATAAGCTGTCCAAGTTTACAGAGTGAGCCAATCACAAAAATGAGATTTGAACCTCATTGTGTCTAACTCTGAAACACGTTTTCCCTGCTACATCATGCTGCTGTCATTGGCTTAATAAATATGTACCATGATTTTTTTTTTCTTTCTAAGATCTTTGCCAACACGGGTGATTCCAGGGAGAGCGAAACAAACACAGAACGCGCCCACAGGCCACTTACAGTTTGCTGGAGTGCCAGGCATTTATCTAGTTGTACCTCCAACTCCTCAGGGTTTGATTTTGAAAAGTGAATGAGAGGTACAGTGCTTGGCGTAGACAGAGAGCTCTCAGTAGTTGTTAGCTGACCATGTTGTTATTAGATGACGGCACAGATACGCAAGTATGAAGTTTGTTAAGTGCTATGAAGGAAAGGCACGTGGAATTGTGAAAACATACGAAGGAAAACCTGACCTAGTCTGGAAGGGGGGTGAAGGCTGTTCTGAGGAAGGCCAAAAAGAAGGTGGGGAGGAGAGTTATCTAGGCAGCAAGAGCAATGTGTGCAAAGGCCCTAAGGCAGAAGAGGACGTTATGTGTTTAAGGAAGTGGACCCAAGTGTGATGGAGCTTGTAAAACAGGGTGACTTGCAGTAATTTTCTCCTCAGTGTTTCCCCGACACCAGGCATTTCTCCAAGTCTTTGACTTCCCCTGTTAGCACCTTCACAGTTCCCAGTACCTAATTTCCTAATTCTGTAAGGAGGCAATTCTGCCCGTCAAATTTATCTAAACTGAAGGGTACTTATACAAACTTACTTAGTGACTTATCTTAGGACACAAAGAAATCTTGCTCCTATTGTGTTCCATCTTTGCAGATTCCATCCATAGATTAGGTAGCACGTTGATGGGTGTGATTTAAATTCAGGGAGACAGCTCTGTTGTCAAGAGAAGATAATTGGGAATGAGTCATTGTCTTTTTACAAAGCAAACAGTAAAGTTTAGAGAATTTGCAGGCATGGGTCTGGCAAGAGCTAATTCCCTGCCAGTGTAGATAGAGTATGCTACCTAGAAAGGGATGTCCTGGGGGCATTAGAGACCAAAAATTATCATGTTAAAAGAAAATTCTTTTAAGGAACATAATACTTATCTTGTTACTGTAGACATACTGCATCTGTGGTGGCTTCAGGGGACAGAGGGAAGGAGAAAATGCAGGAAATGACTAGAACAAATACTGCTTGAGGAGGGTTAAAGACTAATGATGTTCCCAAAAAGAAGATGGGATAGAACACAGGCCTTCCAGTGACTATCATATCTTAAGCTTCATTCAGGTCTGATGTGCAGATTATGCTGGGCCTGGTTGAATAAAGAAGATAGAGGCCAGACTTTTTTTTCTTTTTTTTAAATAAAGTTTAGAGCGGGTGGAACACTCACAATATGGCTGATGAGAGGGTGTTCTTCCCCAAAGGACATCTTGAGTCTAACCATGAGAAAACATTAGACAAGCCCAAGGGGAGAGACATTCTACAAAATACTTGACCACTGCTTTTCAAAAGTGTCAAGGTCATGAGAGACAAGGAAAGATGGAGAACTATCTTTGATTTGGGGGAGACTAAAGAAATATGGCAACTAAATGCAGGAAGATGACCTGAGTTGCATCCTGGACCACAAAAGAGGTGTTACTGGAAAAATTAATGAAATCTTCATAAAGTTTGTTGTGTAGTGAAAAGTTTTAGGCCAATGTGGATTTCTCAGTTTTCATATAGATACCGTAGTTATGTAAGAATATTGATATTAGGAGAAGCAGGGTAGAGTTTCAACAGGAATTCTATAGTGTAAATGTATAAAAATGTAAAAAATTTCTGTAAATTTAAAATTATTTCAAAATCCATAGTTTAAAAAAATGTGGCACACACACACACACACACACACACACACATACGCAGACACACAGACACACATGCCATATGGCCAAAGTTTTCACTTTATAGACAAAGGAACTGAAACTTAACAGAGGCAACATGGCCACTTGGAGCCTTACTTGGTTACTTACTCTGTTAGACTTGGAGATGCGAAATATTTCCCACCTTGGAGGATCTATTCTGGGTTCCTACAAAAGTCTTCGAGGATCCTAAAAAGGGGTCGTTCCACCATACTACACATTGAGGCCGCTTTAATATATATATTTTTTATCTATAGTTTTACAAATGTACAAAATGGCATATATTAGGTAAAAGGCCAGATCTTTAGCATGGTCTATAGAGCACTTCATGGCGGTCTCACCACTTCCCCAGACTTACTTCTCTACAATCCAGCCATCGTTGCTTCCCCCAAATGAGTCATGTACTTTCCTGCCTCAGGACCTTTTCATCTGCCTGTAGAGTGGCATCCCTGCCCTTATACACACATAGTACTCAGATTCCATCATCCGGTCACACCTTCCCCAAGGGACCCTCCATCAACCTCCTACCCCTAAGAACCAATTAGGCTACCTTTTTTTTTTTTTTTTTTTTTTTTTTTTTTTTTTTTTTTTTTTTGCTTACAGTATCCTGTGCCTCTCCAGTGAATCAGTCAGCGAAGTTTGTCCGATGTGTTCAGTTTTGCCCTCTACAATACCACTATTAATACATACATTTGTAGCTGAACAATCTTTATTCCCGATTTTAAAACAGCATCTCTATGGTCATACCCCCCTCAACATACCTGATATTGTCTATTTGTTATTTTTAATCCTGGTCTGCCTTCATCCCTGCCCCTTAGCATCCTGAAACCCAAATGTCTGCAATGTATCTACCTTAATAAAGAGAGTAGTATGCGGGGCGCCTGGGTGGCTCAGTCGGTTGAGCGCCGACTTCGGCTCAGGTCATGATCTCGCGGTCCGTGAGTTCGAGCCCCGCATCGGGCCCCTGTGCTGACCGCTCAGAGCCCGGAACCTGTTTCAGATTCTGTGTCTCCCTCTCTCTGACCCTCCCCCATTCATGCTCTGTCTCTCTCTGTCTCAAAAATAAATAAATGTTAAAAAAAGTTAAAAAAAAAAAGAGAGTAGTATGCTTCTTGGGGGAGTTTTCTTTTTGCATAATGATGTTTAGGCATGTGCCGTTTATCATAAATTCATGGCTAGATGTCTGGTCTCTACCGTATAGGCACATGATAGACATTTAAACTATCTTTGAACAAATCAATTATGAGATGAAAACTAGACAATGGAAACAATCATCTGGAAACCAACTGGGGAGTTAAGGAAAAGCAATATTTGGAAATCCAACTTAACTAGATTGAAATACTCATGTGTTTTCTCCTCTCAGCCTTTGAGCCTTGTCGGTTACCCATTGAATCTCCTTTTACTATAGAGAGAGTAGTTTCCCTTTTCTGCTTCACAGTCATGAGAGAGAAAAGGAAGTAGCATATCACAGGCGATATATTTGCAGAAAAGCTTCAGTTGGCTCTTGTCATGACCCCTCTATAAAAAGAAAAAATAAATTCTCTAAACCTCTCTAGAAATGACAGAGATTGATGTGCAGTCCCTTCCTATTCTTCTGAGTGGTGCCCTTGTGAGGATAAGTTACAGTGAGTGTCAGGCCATTTGTAGGAGCAGCAGGTCCCAGACGAGGGGTTATACGTGGGAGAGAGTAGCAGGGAGTAGAGCCACAAGACAATGGAGAGGGCTGTCATCTAGGCTTCTGATGGGGTTTCCATTGGCCAGTGGCAAGAGCATGAAGTAATATAGACGTGTGCTCTGTATAAATCTTTCTCTCCCTCTTCCGTCTTCATCATCATCACCATCACCATTATCTTCGTCTTCATCACCCCATCATCATTTGTTCCATCACTTACATGGTCATTTGGCAAACACCGAGCAGACCGTTAATGGAGGGTTTTATGGGGACAAGCACTGCTGTGCTATAATCAGAGGAGGATTTCCTGAAGTTTGTGAATCTTAAGCCTCACTGCCCCTGGCTTATAAGTGTCTCTTTCAAGAATGTCCTCTTGCTTTTGTGTATATAAATTTGTATCCATTTTCTTAAGGGCATACCCTCAAATTACATAAGCTTCAAGGCCTCACAAAATCTGGATCTCCCCCTGATCATAATTATCCAATAGAGGAACTCAAACAAAAATTCCTGTATTGAGGATACAACAAACTGGATGACGTGTTTTTATGCCTTGGAGGAGCTCGATCCACTAGCATACTGCACCCCAAGTAGAAACTTAGGAGATTCTTGTGAAATTAAAGCCAAATCACGGTGAAAAGCTACCACTTTACACTCTTCTGCATTTGCTGTTGGGGTGACTGCATTCAAATATCTGGATGGTGTGGTGTTGTGCTCAGGATCTCTCCAGCTGTTTGTGACTGTCTCATGAGTGTGGGCAGATGCATTCTTTCATTTTCATTTGGATGACAGTTTTAATCTCTTGTAGTGGGCCATCTACTGTTAAGTTTGTATCAAATTATTTTAGGACTTTTAAAATCCTCTGCTGAACCTAGTTCCGTCCTGGTCCTGGTGGAGCTCGTTCCAGTGAGGTGTCAGCCTCTAATTTAGGAATGCACTGGCCGGAGGCCCATTTCAGTTTTATAGTGGCCTATTAATAAAACATCTTCAGATTTAGAATCTTGATTCAGAGAAGGATGATAGCTTCTTGGGATTTTTCTCTAATACTTCTGATGTATAAACTGTAGAATGTTCTGTATTTCCTTTTGAAGTATCCTATTTAGAAATATTGTTTTTTCTTGGCATCTTTCCCCACATCAGCTCAATGTTAGAATTTGTGAGTATTATCAGATGTGTATGTGGGGCTGTCATCCTTATTTTCCTTCTATAAATAATGGACCAATTAAAAAGTCTGTCTAGGACTCATAGACAAGCTGGACCAGCACTGGTGGCCTATACCAAGAGTGCCTCCAAATCAGGCTGACTCACCCATGTGGTGACATCTGAGCCTCTGGAATAAGTTGATTGCCTTATGGTTGGGCCACTCTCTTAACCTTACTGGTAACATTACTTCTTCCTCCTCATTTGGCTATGAATGAGTAAGGAGAGGTGAGAGGACAGACAAATTTTTCTTACCAATACTTCCAAAGGAGCGGATGTTGCTGTTTTATGGAGAAAGGTAAAAATGCTAGAAGAATGATGGAAATTAGTGGGGGGAGGCCGCTGCTCTTAGAGTATAGGTCAAGTTCTTTCGTTGATTCAAGAATAGGCTTGAAGCCACTCATTTATTTATTCATTTATTAACTATTTATTGAGTACCTATGTAAAATTTTCTAGACTCGTGTATCTTTCATGTGTGTATCTTTTCACACTTTCTAGGTGTGAAAAGATACACATTTGACAAGGATGTAATTTCTATAAAAAGATACATCCTTGAGAAATGAGACATTTGCTGCTGCTGGGGATACAAGAAGGTCTCCTAGAAAACGAATAATCTAAGGTAAAATGGAATGAAATAAACGTGAAAGGGAGGAAATATCCAAGTATTTTGGTTGGGGAGGGGGGCAGTTCCAGACAATAGTGGTAGCTTCTGACTGTAGATTACATGATTTCTTGGAGGTAGTAACGTTTGGACTAAGGCTTCAAGAGTGACAGGATTTAGTTATATTGACAATGGCAGCCAATGGAATGCTAGGGATAGGGAATAGTTGAGAAGACAAAGATATAAAAGGTTTGATCAAAATAAGGAATAATGGCTCGTTTGGTACACTTGTTGAAATGAAATGAGTCAACATCAAGATCCTTGGGTGCAACCATTCCAATGATACTAAAGTGCTCTGGTCTTCTGTAGAACTGTCCCAGGTAGACCATTTCCTCTAAAGCTGGACTCAGAATTTTTAATTTATAGTTAAAAGAGTTTCCCTGATGTGGTAGAGAATAATAATAGAAATTCTACTTTTTAAAAAGTATATGTCAGATGCCCTGAAAGAAGTGTTATTTGCCTTAGCCTATTGTTTTATATATATATATATATATATATATATATATATATATATATATATATGTATGTGTGTAATATACACATATATTATATATAATATATCATATATACGGTTTATTATATATGATATATATGGTTTATTGTATATTACATATGGTTTATTATATTATATATATATATATTTTATATATATATATATATATATATATATATATTATATATATATATACAATAGGCTAAGGCAAATTACACTTCTTTCAGGGCATCTGACATATACTTCTAAAAAAGTACAGTTTCTATTATTATATATTATATATTGTATATTATATATTATATTTCTATTCTATATATATATGTATATATATTTGTATTTGTGTGTGTGTGTGTGTGTCACTATGATAGTGCCCATTTTACAGATGACAAAACTGAGGAACAGATAGGAATACTTGCTCAGGGTCACACAGGTAAAATTTGGCAAAGCTAGGAATTTAACACAAATCTGTAAGACTCCACAGCCCATATCTTACCTGTGACCAGTTTTTGTTGCACAGTAGAATAGCTTAAAAGTTAACATACTCTAAGTGTCTTTCTGGAAGAACAAGAGTCAAGACATGATGCTTCCCATGTTTCTAATTGCTCCCTTGGACCGTGGAGCAGAGACATCTTGTTGCAAAGATCCATTGCCTTAAGAAAATGAAATTGGATGGCACCTGCCTTTCGCTCAGTCACACAAATCGGGGCCCAACTGTTTCACCTTGATTTTTTTTCTTCAACCAGATGGAAAATTGGGCAATTCCTCAATTAAATGTCACCAACCTTCTTGCATCCCCAGCAGCAAATGCCTCATTTCTCAGGGGTTTGGCAAAATTTCACTTCTCCGCGATCTCATTTTCCTGGCTCAGGACTAGAAAAGCGGGGACAAAGACACAACTTTCAGCCTGGCTGTTTCTTGATTCTTAAGACAATCTCTTAGCAGAGAAAAAGCAGTTTCACTACTTGGAAAAAGCTCCTTTCTTGTCACCTGGTGCATGACTGTGGAGACCTTCAGTTCTCATTCACTATTTCAACCCACCCATCTGGCACAGACTGGAAGGAAGAGATTTCTTCTTTGTATTGTAAATTAACAAACCAGCCCTACCCTTTTTAGAGCCAGTTAGAAAACAGGGTGAAATCCAAGACTCTTTAGAAAGGGATCATTACCATGTTTAGAGACCAAGGATTGGCATCCGTTTCAATAAATATTAACTGTATGCTAGCAGTTTTGCACTACAGCTTTAGAGCAAGTGAAAGGAAATCCCAGATGTGTCAGTTCACCAACAAACATTTGTTCAGTGTCTACCAACTGGAAAACACTGTGGAGAATACAGAGGATTTTTAAAGAGGTCTCTACCCCTCAAGGCCCTATAGTCGGTCTATGAAGAGAGGGAGAGAAGTTAAACATATTGAAAAAACCAAGGACTCGTTCTTATGTGCTCAAAGAGACACTGAGCACTTTGCAGTTTTAAACAAGGGGGATATTTGCTGTGGCCTAGACACATCAGATAAGACATCTTGGAGAAATTGGAATTGGGTCTTCGAGAAGAGGTAAAATCCAGGTATTTGGTGAGGAAGAAAGAAGAGAACTTGTCATGTAAGAAGGAGGATGTGTCCCAGCCTAGAGATTTGAGCACATGAGATGCTTGGTGAAGGTTGTTGAATGGATTAGAATTAAAACTTAATTAAAACACTTAGCATCAATTAAAAAAAATTTCATTTTTACAGAAGCACTACATGTGTATTATAGAAAATTTGTGAATACAGACAAGCAAAATAAAAATTTATCATATTCCTACCACCGAAAGGTCCAAACTATAACACTTTAGTGTATACCTTTCCATGTATATTTTATATACATATAAAATGTATATGTATATATATGCACCACACACATTTTTGAATTTTTTTCTCAGCATGAGATAATACTATACGTATTGTTTGATAATCTTGCAGTTTTGGTCATAATCTTCACTTTACGGGTAGATATTCATCTTATCTACTACACAGACCTCATTCTGATTTCCCCAGTTGACTCAAAAATGTCCATTAAAAGGCTACTTTTCCTAAATCAGTGTCCAGTTCAAGACCACACATGCATCTGGTTGTTGCAGCCCTATCTTACTCAGTTCAGGCTGGCATAACAAAGTACCACAGGATGGGTGTCCTAAATAACAGGACTTTATTTTCTAGAGCTCCAGAGGCTAGAAGTCCCAGGTCAAGATTTGGCAGGGTCAGTTTTTGGTGGTGGCTCTCTTCCTGGCTTGCAGATGACTACCTTCTTGCTGTGTGCTCACATGGCCTTTCTGCATGTGCTCACAGGGAGAGAGCCCCGGTGCTAGCTCACTGGTGTCTTTTGTAAGAACAGTAACCCCACCTGTATGACATCATTTAACCTTGACTTCTTCCTTAGGAGCCCCATCTCCAAATACGGCCACACTGGGGTTAGGGCTTCAATATGAATTCTGGGAGCACCCAAAATGGGTCCATAATAGATCCTTCTGAGTCTTTAGTCCAGCATAGCTCCCTCTCATTTTTATTTAGGACTTGGTTTGCTGAAACTTCTTAATCTTTAAAAATCAAAAAATTACGTTGTGATCCCTGTATATTGCTTATAAGGCCCTTGCTGTCAGTATAAGAGCTCAGTGTGGAACTGTAATCTTGGTACTAACAGTTGGAAAATCAGAGTTTTGCACCTGTCCAGCTATTGACTCTCTTTGAGGCCTTAAGAACACCATTCTCGCTTTCTTAAGCTTCATTTTTGTATTGGACCAGAATTCTTGAATCAGAATGTCCAAGGAAGGAGCATGAGATAGCATGTTCATGATAAATTCCTCACTTGACTCTGATCCCTAGACAACGTTAGGAAATAGTAGGGTAGATAATATTTTATGACTTTTTTTAAAACTTGTGCTTCTGTTCCATGCTATATATGAAAATATAAACTATATAACTCTCATTATAATAAACCATATTGGTTTTTTATGGCTTCTGTAATAATGTGCCACCAATTTAGTGGCTTAAAACAACAACAGTTCTGTAGGACAGAAGTCCTAAAATCAAGGTCTCAATAGGGATGTCTTGCTTCTGGAGGCTCTAGGGGAAAGTCCATTTTCTTGCCTTTTCTAAGCTTCTAGAGGCCACTTTCATTCCTTGGCTTATGTCCCTATCCTGCATCTTCAAAATCAGCAGGGTAGCAACTTCCAATATCTCTGGATTGGACCCTCTTATAAAAACTTTTTCATTACATTGGTTTGAACTAGATAATCCAGGTCAATCTCTTCATCCAAGATCTTTAATGTAGTCACATTGCAAAGTCCTTTTGGCTGTGTAGTATGATATTTTCAAAGTCCCAGGGATTGTAACCTGAACCACTTTGGGTGATAACTATTCTGCCTATCACAAACTTTTACCAGAGACTAAAATAGCTGAATAAGTATTAAACATTTCATTTAAAAAGAATTTTTATTTGCCTTCTTAAACTTTATTATAAAATTTGAGGGATGAGTATTATGGACTGTGATTAAAAAGGAAACATGGAAGGAAGGAAGGAAGGAAGGAAGGAAGGAAGGAAGGAAGGAAGGAAGGAAGGGAGGGAAGGAGGGGAGGAGAAAAATTGCCCAGGCAAGTTTGATTTTGAGTTTATCTCTCTAGATAATTTCCAGTAAATCCCAAAATTTAGCTTACTCTTCTAAAGTAACACTGTACTTCCTTTCTTCCATGAATATAAGACCCATACGTACCATGGTCAACAGTCCAATGATTGCGTTGAGGCTTGAAAATTAATATGCAAATTTGTATTAATCTACATGCTTTCTGGTAAACTGAATATCCATTGTATACCCAAGTTTCCAACTTTCAAAGGCTCCAAACTGATATGATATAATAGTACCTTAAATACTATCACCGTAATGAGTATTTATTCATTTAATAAATAATTGTTGAGCACTAAACTTCAAGTACTCAGATAGGCTCCTGATACAGATTGGTTGAGAAAACAGACATAGTTGTCCTCATGAACCTTGCAGCCTAGAGAGGAGGAGGCAGACAGAAAAAAAGTTTAAAAATAAGCAAATGAATAAAACAGCATACAGGGCATGAAGGGGACAGCACAGTGTAGGAGGAAGACTTAGGAAGGAGATCTGGGAGGTCTCTCTGAGGATGGGCTGTAGCATGGGAAGCAGCCAGCCTGGCCTGTAAGCCTTCATGCCTGCTGTGGGTGCTGGGGGGCAGTGCTCAGCCTTGACCCTCTGTGTACCTGCTCTTGGCTCCCCTTTGAGGGTGAAGGGCTAGAGAAAAATGCAGTGTCCTACCTGCCACCAGTGCCAAATGGTCACAGTCCTGGATAGAGGGGAGCACCTGCCACTGGGCAGTGACACAGAGGAGAAAACTGGGTGAGACTCCAGATGCTAGGGGACAGGCAGTGGGAGGCTGAGAACCTGTCCTGGGAGGCAGGAAGATGGTAGGAGGTAGGACCACATGTGAGCCAAACTCTAAGCCCTTGCCATGCTCCATTGTTTATTGCCACACTTCACTTACGAAACACAAATTGGAAGATCCAATTAAGAAATTAAAGACAGCAACCACAGAGTTTTAAACTCCAAGTGCAGGACCCTCCAGAGTGAGAGGCTCTGTATGAAGGCGCTGGGCATATACCCATCAAGCTGGCCCAGACTCCCAAGTTTTTAACTTAGGCATCTTGGTAGATATTGGGGCTGTGTTCTGAGGTTAGGGAAGACTGAAAACCATTCATTTTGCAAGGGGAAATTAGTTCTTCAGTTTCACCATGCTAAATTCCAGATGCCTTTGATAGATCTGGGGGAAGATATCAAAGAAGGAATTGTAAATATAAGTCTAGAGGTTATAGAAGTTCTAAAAGCTTTGAAATGTTCAGGGTCATATTCTGATAATTTCACTGACTCTTTTTCAAAAAAAAAAGAACATCTATAAGCATCTAGATGTTTGGATGCTAGGTAATCACAAATATTCTGTACAGTTGAACAATGGGGAGCTAGAGGCACTGATCCCCATGCTCTTGAAAATCAACATATGACTTTTGAGTCCCCACAGTCTAAATACTAATAGCCTACTGATGACCAGAAGCCTTACCAATAACATAAACAGTGATTGACAAGTATTTTGTATGTGAGATGTATCATATACTGTATTCTTAAAGTAAAATGAACTAGAGAAAATGTTTTTAAGAAAATCATAAGGAGGAGAAAGTACATTTACAGTATTGTACATTGTACTGTATTTATTGGAAAAAGTCCATGTATAAGTGACCCTGTACATTTCAGAGTATTTTCTTCAAGAATCAATTATATTTTAATATCTCAAATATTTTTGGCAGACCTTCATATTTATTTGCTCACATAAATGCCTTTTCAAAGGTCTTTCTTTTTCATATAATTACCTATATTCATTTTCCATTTTATTATCCCAGAAAACCAATTTTCTGATTTCTAAATAGTATTTTTATTTTTCAAGTAAACATTAACTCAAATTATTCTGATTTTCAGTATATGAAATTCTGTATTGTATTTTGAATACACAAAAGAGAGACACTGGGCCTTTCTTTTTTCTTAGAATAAAAATGTGCAGCTGGGCTAGATCCCCTTGCCTCAAATATAGTTCAAGTTAGAAAACTCTGGCCAACATGTCTGTCTTTGTTTCCCTCCATACATTGTACATTTCAAAATCAAGTTATTTGGACCACCCTCCCCTCCTCCTGTTATATGTGAGATGGCGTCAAAAATAATCTAAAGTAAGAGTCCTGTGGTCAAAGAAGTTACGAGATGTTTGACTGCTGGTGATGTGTGAGAACAATCTTTCTCCAGTGATTTGCCTCTGGCACTGCCAGCTTCCATTTATTTATTTCCTTCACCACCCCCCCAACCCCCCCACCCCCCCGCACTGACCCCCAGAAGAATTCACCCCCTAGGCTCTTCCTTTCCTTTCCTTTCCTTTCCTTTCCTTTCCTTTCCTTTCCTTTCCTTTCCTTTCCTTTCCTTTCCTTTCCTTTCCTTTCCTTTCCTCTTCTTCCTTTTTTTCTTTCTTTCTTTTCTTAAAGAATAAATGAAGGGAGTGTCTAATAGACACTAGACAGACTGGGGAGACCAAACCTCTGGTAGCTGGATTACAGACATGGCTCCTCGTTACATCGGACTGTGTCTTTGATATCTAGGGAGAGCACCTCTAAATTGGGTCTCTTCCAAATGACGTCAGAGAAAACTAGAAATGTCTTTATGGAAGGCCCAGGATTATTATTGTCTCTACTTCCAGCTAATGCTTCAGGCAGCCTGTTGAGAGCAGGGACATAATTAGAAATTATGTTAAAGATAAATTTCTTCTGTAGATGAATATGGATATGAAGATTGTTAACTATGTTCACCCAGTCCTAGTGACCTAGTTTTAAAGAACTCCCTGTCTCTTGTACCAGTTCTGTGGTCAGATGGTAAAGAAACGATATTTCAGGGGACAGTTTTTAGGCTATATATTTTCAAGTGAACTTACTTTTCTTTTTTTTTTTCATAATTTTTTTTAACGTTTATTTATTTTTGAGACAGAGAGAGACAGAG